>NW_004797364.1:1165773-1169214 GCF_000002075.1 Aplysia californica
TATACGTGGCTTTTTTTTAACCAGCTTGTAAAAAAAAATATCATTTCAGTTAATACAATTTAATCAAACCATATGGACTAGAAAGAAATGCATATACAGTGGTCTCCGCCTAAGATCCCACCACTTACGATCCCGGTTCACTTAAGATCCCGCTGTTTTAAGAAAACAGAATTTTTGCTTTACAAAAGTTACCCCTAAGATCCCGCTCTGATTCACTCTGAAGGTCTACATTCGGCTAAGATCCCGCATTTCAGATCATAATTTGCGGAACAAAAACCCGGGCGGGCACAGCCGATCAACCAAGAGTGAAAAGTTGAGATCAATAAACTGTCCGTCGCGTCAAAGATCAGCCACTATCGTGAATGTGATCACATACACGCTGTAAAACTGGATGAAGCGATACAATGTTTGCCCCCGACGGGATCACACCAGGGTGTGAACTGACCGACGCGTTTGTTTTCCCCACGCATCACACTCACATCTGAGCTCCCCCCACCTAAACTTACATCACTCGCTGGGTGGAAAGGGCCTACACGTTCGTTCCAGGCGGGATCACATCGAACTGTGAACTCTTCCCTGACCATTGCAGTAGGCGTTGATTGCAGCAGTTGTCTCTAAGCCAGAATTTGCTAGACAGACTGCATTTTAATTGGTGTGTTCACGACGTAATGGTGTGTAACGACAAAGGCGTTTGGGGAGGGGGTTAGCTCGGTCTGAGATGGAAAGCTATAAATTTTCTACAGGGAAGGGGGAGGGGCAACTGAATAAGCATGGATCTTGAGACTCATGATAGGATAATACGTGAAAATGGCAATATGCACTGTGATAGGCCATCAAGGTTAACCACTCATTGCTCTCCATACGTCACTAACCAACCAAGGGGTCACGTCAGTTCATTTTAGGGTGGAGGGAGACCATTTTACCGATTGTAAGCCTTAACATGAGTCCCCATAGATTCTTCCCTGGGATCGTCGGTTAAGATCCCGGTTCGCCTAAGATCCTGCATTTCTTTGCTCCCGAGCACCGGGATCTTAGGCGGAGACTACTGTATATATATATATGGAAGACATTGAGACTCTTGTCAATGCAATAGGTACATGCCTTACAAATAAAAGACATCAAGACATTAAAAGATCAACAAAACAGTTGCAAATTTACAAAGAAACATTAAGAAATTAGATGTCCACCTTCAGAATTTTCATCATAATTTCAAAATTATTTGTACCCCCCCCCCCCCCCCTCTAAAAAAACAACAACAAAAAAAACAACAACAACGGGGATCTGCAGTGAGCATGCAGATCTGGGTCTTGTTACTGGTATTTATCCACTTTTTCTTTTACCTTTTCTTCCCAGTCATGATCAAAACGTTCATCTCACAAAAGTGTCATATTTGCTCCCCACCCAATCTTACACTTTTCTTACAGAAGCCAAAGACACCCTTTCCCCTCTGAGGTGTAAGTTTATATTTTGAACGGCCCCTATAGGCCTAGATCTAATACATTGAGGCATGTCGCGTACATGAGAGGCGGAGTAGGGTTGCTTTTCGAGGATCGCCGTAAAAATAGCCTGGGACTCACTGGGAGGCTATCTTTACGGCACGCTGTAAAAATAGCCACTGCGTAATTTTTATTTCACATGAAAAAAACCAAACCACGGCTGGATCCAAGCAGATCGGGTCAGCGGGGCCGAAGGCCCCATCGCGGCCGATGAATGCGCGGTGATTTCGGGATTATATTACGGCTATAAATGGAAGGGATGGCTCCCTATATAGAACGCATTGGTCAAAAAAGACAAAAACGGGCGTTTTGGGGTTTCTAGACTTAAAAAATGAATTGAGCGACCCCACAAAGTGCTAAAGTGTAACTTTAGCTGTTCGGGAAATTGAAATGAGAACTTGAAATGCTCATTAAGGATTGCAAAAACATATTTACGGATTGGGTCGGAACTACTTTTTGCTCGCTAAATTTAGCTGACTTGGTAACTCTCTCCGGAACTACTTCTGGACAAATCTGTTATTCTGTAACTGTAATAGGAGGACTTCCGTAACGAGCGACCACTATATGAGACAGAGCAGAATTGAGGGCAGGGGATAGGGGCAGATCAAGGGGTAGGGGTAGGGGTAGGGGTAGGGGTAGGGGTAGGGGTAGGGGTATTGAGGGCTAGGGGTAGGGGTAGGGGTAGGGATTTAAATTTTAAAAAATCAACTGATTTAAATCGACCCGATTTAAATCAACCCAACCCTGGTTTTCAATTACGAAAAAAAAGTAAATTGAGAACTGTATTATTTTACAGTGACAGGGGGGAAAGCAAACTTTTAAGCATGATTATATTAGTCTACTAAACCTTATATATCCGTTTAAAATAAAACCAAGGAAAGGAATTCTGAAAGTTTAAATATGTAAAAGCTGAATATATTTTTTTGAAAAGTGATTTAAATCACTGATTTTTATTTTTAAAATCAAATTGATTAAAATTCTTAAAAAATCAACTGATTTAAATCAACCCAGCTCTGATTTCAATTATGGAAAAAAAAAGTAAATTGAATACTGTATTATTTTACAGTGAAAGGGGGGAAATCAGACTTTTAAGCATGATTATATTAGTCTACTGAGCCTTATATCTGTTTTATGAAACCAAGGAAAGAAATTCTGAATGTTGAAATGTGTAAAAACCGAATAAAAATAATTTTTAAAAAAAGTGATTTAAATCACTGATTTTTATTTTAAAAATCAAGTTGATTTAAATAAAAAAAATCAACTGATTTAAATCAACCTGATTTAAATCAACCCAACCCTGGGTAGGCGCAGATCTAGGGGTAGGGGTAGGGGTAGGGTTTGGGTTAGGGTTAGGGGTCGACCAGTATGAGACAGCAGAATTGAGGGCTAGGGGTAGGCCTAGAAGAACGGAAGTAGAAAGCTACGGGCGGACATGTGCAAGCTGCATTTTCGTCTCTCTCCCGGTTCAGTGTTTTCCGCGTGTAAAAAAGTATCGCAATTTGCGACCGAGAGCGATCCCGCGGAGGGTAGTTGTCATTCGAATAACCGTGAGTAAAATACTAACTATACACATTATTTCACTAAATGAGCTATTATAAAGACTAGGGGGGAGTATTCGAGTTGTAGTTGTAGTGATTGGTCAAACGCGCGTATGAATACTTGTTGCAGGATGTAAACAAAGATGGGGCATGCAGGGACATTCCAGTGGATTTTTCAGATTCTTTAGTCGTCTTTGGACGCAGTGAGTGCTTTTATATCGTGTTTAGAACTCAAATTATGTTTTTTGAATGGATATTGTAGAAAGTGTTTTAATTGTTAAGTGGTTAATAGTTTTTCTTTCTCATTTTGGAGGGAAATTAACACTTTTGCTAGCAATGCCCACCGAGCGCGTTTTGTTCTGCCGATTTTTGGCCCCCGCAGCGGGGGTGTTTCATGGGACGCACTA
>NW_004797364.1:1169314-1175659 GCF_000002075.1 Aplysia californica
CAGCTATGTTATAAAGACTAGGGGGGGAGTATTCGAGTTGTAGTTGTAGTGATCGGTCAAACGCGCGTATGAATACTTGTTGCAGGATGTAAACAAAGATGGGGCATGCAGGGACATTCCAGTGGATTTTTCAGATTCTTTAGTCGTCTTTGGACGCAGTGAGTGCTTTTATATCGTGTTTAGAACTCAAATTATGTTTTTTGAATGGATATTGTAGAAAGTGTTTTAATTGTTAAGTGGTTAATAGTTTTTCTTTCTCATTTTGGAGGGAAATTAACACTTTTGCTGGCGTATTAATATTTTTCCCGATTTGTCTCTATTATTTCATTGTATTGACCCGGTCTGCTTGGATTTTACCCAAACCTAGAACTGAAGAAGTAGGCAAACTCCAGTGAACCCTGCTGAAGCAGCGTGTAGTATCAGTGACAGTCCCACGGCTAAGGGAGCCAGTGCAACTAACATTTCAAAGGAGTTTGAGGCAATAAAGGACTCGGTGTCTAAAAATATCCTGCCTCCATAGTTAAAGGGGTTGAAGGTCAATGATTCTCCTGCGGGGGGTGAAGCAAGAAAACAAACGTTCACTAAAAATACTGGAATGGTGGTATGAATCACTAAATACATGGAATGGTAGATTCTACTCTATTTATGACTATAAGAAGATTACAAGTCAGATTGCCACTGATGCTTCTCAGTCTGGTTATGGTGGCCTGATAGTTGGTTTTTATCTTCAGACACAAAGCTTTTGGCCTAGCTATATATCTAGAAATTGTTCAAACTTCAGGCGGCTTACATAACTTTATTGGCCTTTAAAGACAGTATACAGGGTCAGTCAGTCCAAATGCTGTCAGACAACATAACAACAGTTTCAGACCTGGCGTGCATGGAGGCCTGAGCAAACAAGTCTCAGACATAGCAACAGACCTACGGGTTTTGCAGTCAAAAACAATATATCACTCAGTGCAAAATATTTACCGGGGATTCTAAACGTGACAGCGGACCGATTGTCCAGGCTCCAAAGTCAGTACGAATGGTATCTGCACACAGGGATTTTCCTTTTTCTAAACCAACAGTTTGTGCCATTTATAATAGACAGGTTTGCAAGTGCGTCAAGCGCACAGATACCAGAGTACCACAGCTGGTCCCTTTATCCAATGACTTTGGGGGTGGATGCCTTCAGCCAAAACTGGTCCAACCACAACAACTTCATAAACCCTCCTTTGAGACTCATGAACAAAGTAGTGGACAAAATAGTGGCAGACCGAGCAGTTGCCACAATCATTTGTCCAGCTTGACCAGCACAACCCTGGTTTCAGAAATTAAAGGCAATAAGTGAGTGTCCACCTCTAAAGCTACCCAAAGGCAGATGGAAGAATCGTGGAGTATTCTATGACTCATATGTTTATCCCTTGTCACACACATTTTTCACTGACAAGTTGTTCAGTACTGATACAAGGACAAGTACTTAAATGTTATGTGTTTAAACATGACTCAACGGCGTAGAAATGTATGTACTATTATTTTACAAGTACGGAAATTGATTTTGTATTCTATTGCTTCCATTTTTCCTCGTGTGATTAGAGAAAAGAGTCCACATAACAAAGGGTCCATTCCTCTCTTTGAGCCAATTAATAAATGTGTCCTCAAAATTCGGTGGCGCCCTCTTTGAAAATGCGCACCCTTTGCGAACAGAGTTACTCTACTTGTGCTTTAAAAAATCAAAGTGAAACTAACAGGTTTTTCAATAAATACGAATTCAAATTTCCAAAGAACGCTTTTTTTTAATGGTTACGCTGACAAAAAACTTCTTCCAGGAAGAGGTGACTGTTTTCTTCGTTTAATTTGACTTTAGAATGAAAGGCGAGAGGTCATCAAAATATTTATTTATTTTTTAACTCCGCACCGAACGAACCCGAACAGCTGATGAACAGCAGCAGATCTGCGCTCGCAAGGAGGTGCTATTCCTATTCTTCTTCTGGAGAAACGACAGAGCTTCAAAACAGACTGCAGCGCCATCTGAAGCAAAGAGCGGACTTCCGGCGGACACTTTTTTGGCTGAGTGGACCCTCTTGTAATGTACTATCTTTGATTAGAGACATGTTTTTATGATCTTTGTTCCAGTTAGTCTGTTGGAGAACTAAAATTTTACTCTCTATGATAGCCATTATGTTGCAATAAGTTTTGTTAATAAGTATTACTAAACGTTAAATCAACACCAGAAAGACTTAAATTTGTTCATAAATTGTGGTCATCTGATGTCGATTACAATTTACACATCCGATACCGGATTTTAGTATTCGTTCTTGCCAAGTGCTAGTATCGAATTGTTCATGCTGATAGGTTTATTTGATGGGATTTGATTGTTTATCAAGGATCTTGTACAATAGATCTGCCTGTGGAGGAAGGGCTAGCAGATTGAAATTATGTTGTAATATTTTAGTAAATAAATTATACTAAATATTAAATCGACATCAGAATGATTTAGATTTGTTCATATATATAATATATACTATTTATATTATATATATATATATATGTGTGTGTGTGTGTGTGTGTGTGTGTGTGTGTGTGTGTGTGTGTGTGTGTGTGTGTGTGTGTGTGTGTGTGTGTGTGTGTGTGTGTGTGTGTGTGTGTGTGTGTGTGTGTGTGTGTGTCATAATGTTTTATTTTTTTAGTATTATTTTTTTCAATTTATAACTGGGACTAGACCACAGATGTTATAATAGTACGTGTACTGGAGGTCGCAGCTGTGACGTCACCTACGTAAACTCTCTATGGCTGTCTCAGCTCGCTTTGTCGCCAATTTTAAGAGGATTAGAAACACCCCTGTCACGATTCACGTACCACGCAACTCCCAGGTTTTCATAGAGTTTTAAGCTCAGTTCAATTTTATTTTAAGTTTTCTTTTTGTTTGCTGTTGTTGTTTAATCATAATATTATAATATACACGCATATGAAATACCGCACCGGGTGGGGTGGAGGGAGACAAAATGGGTAAAGTTTGTTTTTTTAAAGTACAATTTCATTCTTATAAAACGGATTGCTTTTATGTCAGGTTGTCGACACTCTCTTTCTACTGATGCAAAGCAGGGGCTCTCGTGGCCTAGAGGTTAAGGTGTTGGCCTCTCATTCAAAGGTCCCGGGTTCGATTCCGGGTAGCGACCAAAAAATTTTCTTCTCTAAAATTGTCTCCTTTCACATCCTTTCCTGATCTCTAACAATGTTCTGTTGTCTGCTTTCATTTCCACTTTCTGCCCTCACCCCCTCACCTCCTTTGCCCCCCTCCTCTGGGCTCCTGACTCTTTCTGCAGCCTTTCTACTGCTTCTCCTTGGCTCCTCCTAACTGCTGTCTTTCTGCCACACCCCTGATCTTCTGGTAGGAAAGATCTACACCTAGCCTTCTCGGACAAGGGCGAAAAATCTCGGAGGGCCCGTGTGCAAGTTGCGCACGTTAAAGATCCCTTGGTGGTTTAAAATCGATAAGAGTAGGCTTCGGCCGCCACCCGGGCAAAATTCAAAATTTCCTACCAACGAAAAAGTATTAGGTGTGTCCCGCGCGCTCATATGACCTTATGCAGTTGCGAGCGCCGTAAAACCCTATACTAAACAAACAAAACATGATGCAAAGCTTAAGTCTTCATGGAGTATGAAGGGGGTTAACTGCGTTAATCATCTAATTAATTCGTTATTGTATCAATATGAGCTATTACTAGTAGGCTTGGATATTGTAAATCACTTATTGTATGGATCCTGTGCGCACTCCCACAGAACCTCGTTTGATATCGGGCACAAATGATTATATTATACTGACAAAATTTTAAAATGCAACTCTTAGATAAATAGCCGGTTTATCTGAAACGTTCACAATATTTTTTTTAAATTGGTGTTGACTGGCAACTGTGTTTGGCTACACAACACCCCATATTCCATGAACCCTTGCTTCTGCGGTTGCACATGCTGTTCGGCACCGGTTAGACAAATGAGACAGAATATTACGCCGGTCTTATTGGTGGGTTGTTACCCCTGGTTGGCTACTTTATATTCTCTCATCTCAACAACATCCTCAGTGGTTCTTTTCCGTGCAGCCAGCCTTGAAAGTGCTAAAGTTGAAGCTGAAGCTCCTAGCAGCTTGTCAGTTATATTCCTAATTCAAGAAGGCGATGCGAACGCCTTGTTGTGGTCAGCAGTGCTAAATCTAGACATACTGTTTTAGCCACACACATCAAAAGACTGTAATAATATTATGTTGGGTGGGGGGGGTGGACAAGTGATCATCAAGTCCATCCCATTCACTTTTTTTCTGAATTTTACTCTCCCTAATATGGTCTCACCGTTTAAAAGACCCTGTTTGCATTGTTTGGAGATTATCTGGCTCATTTAAATGTAAACAATGAGTAGATTTTAGTGACAAGCAAATCACATGAAAAAGAAATCAACATCAAAAGACTTCCCAGAGTATTATCAATCCGTGATTGAAAAGTGTTGCTGTGCACCGACTGGCCTTTTATTCCTCCCCGGAATGGCGGTGCCCCTCTCTAGATTGACACTCGTGACGTTACAGCTAAGACCTCTAGTTCTAGTTATAACCTCTTTGGACTGAACTCAGATCTTCTATGAGTGAAGGCTAAGCGCCCAACTGCTTCACCACAGACGTCGGTCAAAGAGCCGAGAGCATGGCTTAACATCTTAAGATAGTATCTTGTTACTCCAGACAAAAGTTTTAAAATCAGCTCGGCCAAAAAGAGGGGCAGTTGTCAGTCTCAGTCCATGAGAAATTGTGCAGATGGCAGCAGCTCTGATAAAAATAAAGTGCAAAATAACTACATTTCCGGTGCTTATCAGTTGTTTGATTTTAGCAAAAGTTTCACGGCACTTGCAACACAAATGAGAGACATTGTGATGAGCATAAACAAATGTGAGGCAGCGTGGTGGAATCAGGCTCTCGTCAATTTTTGGGCATGAAGAGTTATTGGTATCAACTTAAAACTTGTTCACTTGTCTTTATTCGGATGAAAAAAATATCCATTTATCTAGAATACAAGTCGAGATATTTGCAAATAAAGGACACAGGGGTCCCCTGTTTTCAGAGGTAAAATTAGTGAGAAAATTGCCCCCAAAGATTAGTTATTTCCTTATAGTTATAGGGTTTTACGGCGCTCGCAGCTGCATTAGGTCATATGAGCGCGCGATTATTTCCTTAGCTTAAGAGTCCGTGGTAACTGAAAATTTACATTTTTGCGCCTTTAATCAACGTTTTTAAGACATTCTTTAATGGATATGAAAGGTGTTGAGCCGAAAAACAAAAATTTAATAAAAATTAACAAACCTGCGAAACAATGCAAGTTTCTTCACTTTGATTATTTTGACGAGAGCCTGATTCCACCACGCTGCCTCACAAATGTTTAAAACTCGCCATTTTTCTGGCCGTTGGGCGATTAGTTTTCACATTTTCTGTACTTTGGCTCAACATATGTCATGCCCTTTTAAAGCACATTTCTGTAGGGATTTTACTAAGTAAGAGTTGATCAAACGCACAAAATGTACATTTGCAGTTTCCAAGCTTTGGAAGTCACGAAACGTTGATGGCCCTTTTTTTTCGCTGATTTTACCACTGAAATAAGGCGAGTTCCACCTTCTTTAATCGCAAATGTATCTCTACTCGTATTCAAGATAAATTGACATTTCTTCCATCAAAAGTAAAACAAATGAACAGGTTTTAAGGTGATACCATAAACTCCTCATGCCCCAAAACGGACGAGCGCCTTATTCCACGGCAGCGTGACAAAAACGTCCCAAAGATTAAAGGTGTTCTGGAGAGTAACGAATTACCCCAAATCTTTTCACCGACATTAAAAAAGCGCATTGCAGCATTAAATTTACATACACCAGCCCAGGAAAATTCCCAAATTTCCTGGACCTTTCGCTTCCCATTTTAGATTTTTTTAATGAGACAGATCTGTGTAAAAAAATACTACAGACTCCAATACTTTCCTCTCAACTTCTTCAAAACATCCGAAACACAGATTCCGTTTTGTGGTCTAGTAGTGCCTTTTAAGTCCACCGATGTTTCCCTAAACATTGTTTTCAACAACGGATAGAAGAGTCCACAGTTAACCGTGTGCACGGTGGATACAACGAAACATGTTATAACTCCCAATATTGGGAAAGTCACAAATTCAACCGCATAGACCTTCCAAATTACACATTCCGTAAGTCCAAAAAGAAAAGGCTATTTTTTTTCGACACAACTCATCACCAATGTACATAAAATCAACAGTCAACATAAACACATTTGAAAAAATCAGGCAAAATGAAAACCTGTCACCTTAAGCCCTACCTCCTCCTCTC
>NW_004797364.1:1175759-1178559 GCF_000002075.1 Aplysia californica
CCCCCACAGTTTTGCACTTCGCCAGCCAACCCCCAAATCCACGCAACCTCCTCCCTTGCCTGTCACTCAAAAACATTATCATCCACATAATGGTCTCCTAAAAACCCAAGTACCCCGCCTCAAAATATTATCCGTGTCAAAAACCTCGATGTAAAAGGTGCATGCATGAAAGTTACCAACTATGTAAAAGGCCCACATTTAAAAAAAAATATTTCTGGCTGATTCACCTGTGAAACAAAAAGACGCCATTCACCATCGTCTCATGTAAACTCTGCCCAGCCTAATATGTAGGTCAAACAACCCCCACCCTGGGAGCTGGATTAGATAAACGTAAATATTTAGTACTGAAAATTTCTTGCACGCCAGTTGGCCAACATCTCAACTGTCTTGGCTACAGTGGAGCCTCCGATTTGCAGCTTCAGGGTATTGAGATCGTTAAAAATCTTATTAAAGAAATGCTCAGTCAAAGAGAATCAATCAGAATCAATGTAGATTTGGAACTTGCAATCTCACCAAATTCCCAATGGCCTAAACATCGATAAGCCACATTTCAAAGACCTTTATATATAATTTTTAATACATAATACTTTGAGATGGTGGCATTTATGAAACTAGACAGGAAGTCATGGCAACCGTTTTAGGAAACTTCGGGATGACGCATGGCAAAATCATTGAACAAAAATTATTTTTTTTTAAGTATGCGTAAAATGAAAGTGGATTCAGTTCAAGCAACTATCGAAAATATAATTAAGAGCGCTGAAAGTCACTCATCATCTGACAATGTAAATTTTATACAAACCCTACACATGTTTTCAGTATTTAAACCACATGTTCTTCAACTACAGAGACGTTGGTAAACCCGAGTCTATAAACCCTGGGATATGTGCTAGTGTTGCTCATCATGCTACTGTCCTCAGCGTTCGAGTATTGTAATGCCGTTCTTGTGTAACCATCCGTTATAAACTGGAGCTCATAGATGACTGTACTCCTTTCCATTTGCCAAGACGTGGCAAAATCCAATAGAAAAAGAGGAGTTGTAGTGAAACTGAAAATCCCCAGCAATTAAACACAGACCGTCTAAAGATTAAAAAGACAACATATTCGCATCTACAGTCTATGAAGCATGTTGTTCTGTTTGATTCGCATATATTTTATTATCCTTTACCTTATTGAAATGGTAGCACTTAGTCGATACCAACTTTATCTTTCTATTTGTGAAGCGTTAAATTCCAATTTGTATTTAAAAATTTGCTTTCAGATTCTGATCACTTAATAAGCAGGATTCCACCCAGCCTGAGAGGGCCGAACCAGCCTGGGAGGGATACAACATTCCACTAAAGGAACCGAACTAGGGCCGCCTGTGTTCGACAGTCAAGCGTTTAACCGCTACACCACAGCGACTGACTCCAGTCTAACTTTTGTTTTAAATAGAGACATGCACAACATGAATAGAATCATGGAGGTTTATTATTGAGCCAGAATCTTTCTTTTTCTTTTTTTGTTGCTGTTGTAGAAAGCGACCTCAACACCTGAACAGTTTCATGAGATTGGCATATTTGTTTTTTAAAGCCAAACATGGGAATTTTATTTGAGTCTTGGAAAATTGTAAAACACATTATTGTTTTTATACAGACACGCAATACTTTTATGTATCCCATGCATGTCACCCATAACTGTTTAGTCATTGTCAGTTCAACTGAGTATAACAAGTAGTACCAGTGGTGTAAAGTAAGATACAATTAATACTTTTATAGTATACATAACAGGCTTAAAGACTGTTCTGCCGTAAGCTGACAAAACGCCTTTTTTTAGTTAAGAGCAGTTTCGAGAATTCAAGGATTTTCGGTTTTCTTACAATATCTCAACTACTTTGTACAGTACATCAACGTTTGAACTCGTACCCTTGTCAGAATGTCATTCCCTACGTACAACATAAATTTTGTTTATTTTCTGTGAGAAATAAACAAATAATCATGAAAAAAGGCGTTTTGTCAGCTTTGCCTTACACAAGGTGTTTTAACAAGAACGCCTTTTTTAGATGTCCGCTGACAAAACGGCCTTTTTTACGGTCGGGGTCAGAAAAAAGGGCGATTTGTCAGCTTTGCCTTAAACGCCTTTTTTGACGTTCGCTGACAGAACGCCTTTTTTTGTCGCTGGCACAAAAAAAAGGCGTTGTGTCGGCGAACTCTTAATTAAGAAATGTATTTAGCCGTAGGCCTTATATTGATAAGTCAGAAATGGGAGACGGGAGATGGGGCACACAATCCCTTTGAAGTTTGTAGCCGCGCGGGATTAAACTATGTGTGTAGAAATTTTGATTTATCGCAAGTAAAAACTGGTTGTATTTTTGGAATCAGGGTATTAAAATTTTATAAGAAAAGTGGGTCGCATGCAACCTGATTTGATGCCATATATAAACTTAAGCAAACTTTGTTTTTGAATTGTCCGGTAGATTCAATGCTGGTCAGCCACTGTGTTATGCATTTGACGTCAAAGCTGACAGGACTAGATCTAATAAGAAAAACTTAAACACTGACTGGACAATTTATAGGCAATGCGATTTGAACTGGAAAGCACCACACCACGCCCATGGTTCTCGAGTAAGTTTAGGGGTCATTGTAACGTCAAAGAGGTCATCCGGTTCGGAGTCTGGTCCACCGAGGCTTATTAGTTTAAACCGCTTCATATAACATCTAGAACTCTTCACATAGATGAAAATTAAAAAGAAATCGACCATTTCTCTCCGCCTCCCCACCCCCTCCCTTTCACTCCCCCCTCTCTCAGTCTCTCTCTCTCTCTC
>NW_004797364.1:1179981-1181330 GCF_000002075.1 Aplysia californica
TATATATATATATCGTAGTTGAGTACCCGGCTTTGCTCGCCTTGGCGTCACCGCTCCTACTGGTCTACGCGCGGAGGTATTTTACATCTACATTGCTGTCTAGCCTTTAACAGTCACACCTGGCTTCTAGATCTATATTGCATGAGATTAGGTCTGCCTTGATTAACTCCTCTCTTGATCTACATTGCTTTAGCGTATTGCTGTCTGGGCCTTCACAATCACAAAATACGGTTTCGCCTTGCACCGTCACAAAAAAGCACTAAGAAATAATAATCCACGAAAGGGCTGCTACACTGAGAAAGGAACACACCGACGTCTTCAAAATCACAGAAGCAGTGTCTATAGCTTGTTCACTTTCCTCTGGAAAAAAATTCTAGCTCATTGGCAAATGTATCTATGCCCACGAAACTTTGCATAGCACTTCTACAGGCTAGCAACCAAACAAATTCTTTTTTAAACCTTGACCGAGTAATAAAAACCTTTTTTTCTCTTTGGGCCCTACATTAAGAACAAATCTTCGGGTGCATAAACAGGATCACGTCTCCACGTACTAACAGGTGAGTCTCGAAAATTACTCACCCCTTCTCTTGAATCGTGTTTCTTAGGGGAACGTTAAAGAGCGGTAATGAACTTCCGTTGTGAAGAAGAGCTACGCAGATGTGTTTCGTTTCTGAGTAGAATAATCACAAAGGCTAAAGAAGGAAGAGAACATTAATTTGTGAAATATATTTGTCTAAATTCAGGAAATGAATAAATCAAAAGTCGGGCTCCGTCATGGGGACCTATCTTTCTGCAGGTACCTGCCAATTTTCAACGCTGTAGCTATCGTAGTTTTTTTTTTTTAATATAGTAGGGGGTTTTACGGCGCTCGCAACTGCATAAGGTCATATGAGCGCCAAGGGGTGGGTGTCGACAGAGAAGTCTTTGCAGGGAATCAGACTTAGACTGCTCACCTCTCTAGCTTCAACAGCACAAGGTCTGCTTCGACTATCGAGGCACCCCAAAATAGCAGGTCACAAGGGAGTGACAAACATAAAAAAGAAGTAGAGGAACGTGACAATAGTAAGGATCAGGAAAGAAAACGCAACAGTTCCCTGTTGTAGATCAGGCACAGTTATGAGCGTGACATGAGTCAGCCCATTTACAATTCTACTATGCTTGAACGAGATATGTCCCCCCTTTGGGAATGGCCTAAAGGCACTTCAGTCAGTGGCACTGCCCCGGGGGGGTGTCGTTTTTTTATGGAAAAAGTGACATATGTGATTCCAAGTTGCGAAAAATATAATATATATAATACATAATTTTTATTTTTAATTTTATAATAATAATAATAATAATAATGATAACAA
>NW_004797364.1:1182572-1185072 GCF_000002075.1 Aplysia californica
TGTGTGTGTGTGTGTGTGTGTGTGTGTGTGTGTGTGTGTGTGTGTGTGTGTGTGTGTGTGTACTCGTAGTGGAACACCAAACCGATGTGCCAGGATCTGGACAATAAAGATGTATCTTATTAAAATAAGGCTTAGAAGCGCACAGTGGCGTTCAAAAGAAACTTGTAAATGTAATCGCCCAATCATCGTGATAGAGCCTTGCACTACCCACTCATACAGTATACCAAACTAGATAAATTCTACATCATAATGCACATTAATATTTCATGTATGTTAAAAGACGCCCGAGATATGGTCACTTACAATTGGTCATTAAAAATCAAGATTGGCACAATCGTGCGAAATTAAAGAAATGTAAAATTGTCTTAGCGTGTATTGAGGAGCATCAATATTGATAGAATGGACATCCATTTACATATCCAATGAATGGAAAATTTTGTCATTGCATTACAGAATATATGTATTTCATTTTGAGAGTTCAATCAAAACGGAAGTCAGAGCAGTCACAAATATCAGGCAAAACTTGGACTTAACATTAAATGTTCTTATTGTTATTTTGGTTATGAGCCATTGGTTTTGTGTTGGGCACGAACTCTTGGAGCATCAGTTCTAATAAATTTTGGAGATAATTATCGATTATTTCATCGCCCAAAATGGCACAGAAAATTGCAAACAAAGGGTCTGAATTGGAAGTAAAGTCGCCTTTCTTCAGCTGCTATTTCATGGGACTTCACATACCTTTAGGATTCACATCGGTTCTTGGCCATGTATGCAAATGTCTACCTGAATAACACCATGACAGGAATTAGAGTAAGACATGGCGTTCCAGCACTTGCACGATGTAGTCAAATAAACCAAGCCACTCAGTGATTCTCACGAGGGTGGATTTGGTCATTCTACCTAAGACAACCCAAAACCATAGTACATTGTAGTTTTGTGACCTCTGCCAGATGATTAGTTCAAACTTCCTGAGACTGCTGAAATTCTTTAAGTGGTCACAGAATCCGTAGAAGAAATCAAACTCCGAACTATAAGCCATTATTGTGAAGGAACTTTCATTCAATCAGACAACGCATTTCGAACTCATCAGTTAAATTGGCAATAACCAAAGACATGCACAAGCACATTAGAAGTGATGATAATTCCTTTCCTATAACCCAGCAGATATCTGTCTCTTCTAATGTACTAAAAAATATCATTCAAATCTGTTAAGAAGGGTCGAACGAAGAGTAAAAGTATCACGAGGTGTTGCAATGATTGTGTGGGTATCGAAAACATCCGCCCCAGACCGTGATGAAATGAGTACCGAACCAGTTCAACAACATTTGCCTTTTTCATAAAGAGCACAAGGTGGTCTTTTCTGTCAATGTTGTTAGTTTAACAGAATCAGTAGTTGCCAACATCTAGAATATATAATTGTTTTATATTGTGTCCCTGAATTAGGGTAACTACTAACGCAAAATGAAATGCGTCACAATGATGTAATATGAATGGATGGATGTGTTGTTGTTGGTGGCGGTAGTAGTGATCGTAGTGTATGTGTATGCTTGTGCGCGCGCGCGTGTGTAACTCTAAATTCTTCATAAAAGTAATAAACACTATAATATGTGTCTTGATTAGCCACCTTTCCTGGCTCAGTTTATGTTAAACCTTGATGTGCGCATTTCCTGAGTATTTTATATAATTATATACCTCCATTAAACACCATATTCATCCCAACACTCACCTACCAATGCCAAACATGGACCACGAACAAGACATTAGAGCAAAGAATTACAACATGTGAAATGTGATGCCTTAGAAAAGCAGTAAACAAGACCAGGCGAGACAAAATTAGAAACACTGTAATCAGAGAAATGGTGGGCACAAATGATATCAAGCATCAAATCTAACACCAAAGAATCAAATGGTTCCGACTTCTCGTGCGATTACCAACACACCACCTAGCACAACGTGCCTACAAAAATAATTCGATGGCAACAAGGCTAGAGGGCGGCCCAGAAAGACCTGGATAGATGGAGTCAGGGAAACATTAACCACCCATAGCATCCCCCTGACCCAAACTCTCCGGCGGTCGACAGAGAGACGGCTCTTTCTCCCCGCGACACCAAAAGGATATAAGCGGCGGATAAAAGTAAAGTATATACCTCCATTACCATACCACATTATTTTCTTTCATTTACCTCATCTTCTTTCCCGTGACCGATTTTCTCTCCGTTATCTATCTTTTCATGGGTGATCAAAAGAAATCTGTTAACTCAATGTCGTAATTTGTGAAACCCAACACAAACCCATGCTGATCACCGTCTGCACAGGTGGTTTTGATAGACGTATCTAGTTATGCGTGTATAATTAAATTGTTACAATTTTCACTTCTCCGTTCTAGTGGGTTGGAATATTAAAAGTTTAGTATGTTCTAAATAGTACACAGCCCCGCTTACTGACATGATCAAACATTTAAAACACAAAAATTGCATTCTTTTGTCTAGAGATCCCAACC
>NW_004797364.1:1190072-1210410 GCF_000002075.1 Aplysia californica
TGTCCTCAGCACACTCCTTTATGGATCTGAAACATGGACCTTGTACAGCAGGTAAGAAAAGCGCCACGGCATTTTCCATCTCAGATGCTGCTGCAAGATCTTAGGCATTTCGTGGCTTGACAAGGTCGACAATGTTGAAGTGTTGGCCCAGGCAAACCTCCAGAGCATGGCAACGTTTCTGCGTTCAAGAAGATTGAGATGGCTGGATCATGTCAAGAGAATGGACGACAACCGGATTCCAAAGAATCCACTCTGAGAATAACTTGCCCAGGAAAAGAGACCAAAGGGAAGGCCAAAAAGGAGGTACATAGAGAAGAAATAGCTTAGAACAGGAAAACATGAAGGAGAATGATAAAGGAGAGAACTATTTTGCTAGAGAACAGCCGCAGAAACAATCAGGTTGAGAAACGCCAACGACGAGAGGAAAGCAGCGAAAAAACAGAACGTCAATCCACCTCACTGACGACATGCAAGCACTGGGACAGAATCTGCGCTTCAAACATGGGAAGAATTAATCATGAAAGAAGTTGCATGAAACAATCTTGAGACCATCAGAAGCTAAATTGACGTCTGCATAATAAACGAAAAAAGTAATACAATGTTTTTAAAAATATTTAAAAACAATTATTATTATCATTATTATTTTTGGTATTTTTGGTCTTTTTTCTTTCACTAATTCTCTTGAATAGCCAATATCTCTTTACAAAGATCTGGCAATAACTAATGAGATTCCAAAACACAAGACATCATCCCCACATTTTTATTAACTACATGATCGATTGTCTGGTCATTCTTTGTCTTTCCCACCCTGGACTAGGCTACAGACCACAAGCAAACACGGTTCACCTTTCTCTATCTGGGCTACCTCCTTGGCATAATTATGTGTCCTCCCTCTTTTCTGTACTACATTCTTTGCGACTCGATCCCAAGTTCCACAAGAGCATTGCGTCAATGAAATCTCAAAACTGAACCAATGTACCAACAATCAAACATCACCCTGTTACCTCGAGTCGCTGGACATCCTGGTGTCAATTTGCAACGGCATCATGTAAATGACTACAATATTCACCATACACCACATCACAACCCACCAGCAGCAAAAACTCAATCCAACTCCCAGTTTCTCTTAATCAAAAGCCTATGCAGCGGGGACATAGTTGTTAATTTTTCTTAAATCCTTAGAGTTTTCCGATTTTATTTTGAGCAACGAATGAATTAGGAGTGTCCTTGATACTGCGTGTTTAGTACATGCGGACCATATTGAATATCAAGGCCAGAAGGGACGGCAAACTTCACTTGCCAATATTCCCTACTGGCACACAACTCCTCCACCTAGAGAACCCGCGATTTTGGTGATTTTTTAAAAGTCTTTCTCGGCACAATGAGGTGACGAATTTTTTTTACGTCTTCTGGAAATCTTCGCCTGTGCCTCAGTTGTATGGGGAAAACTAAAATATTTCTATGTCCTTAGTCATATTCTCAGAACTTCCTTCGCTGTGCAGAAAACAGTGCAACTAAATTGTTTGTCGATAGTTCCGTCATCTCAACAACCCTAGGGAAATTCCCTGTCCCAAGAAAGTGCAAATAGCAATCAAACACTGTATTTGCAAACCAATTTTCCTTAGAAAATCAATTCCTTTTCTAGAAGACACATACAACAAGAAAGAAGTCATGTGTGCTCACGTGTCATATTGATGATAGAGTGACAGCCTCGACGCATGGAAAAGATAAGTTGTTGGATAAACCTGTGGGGGAATCTGCTTTTAAATTGTCTCTAGGTATTGAATGAGTTCATCTAACGTTTGGTGCTGGTCAGTTCTCTCTGAGATTGGTCTTTATTTAGATATAGTACGTGCCGTATTGATAAAGGAAGCAATCAGTTCTGGAGCTGATGAAGGCAGTAGACGTGTCGGGATTGTATCTGCGCTGTGAGCCGAGGCTACCACTTCTACTTTTTTGTTTTTGTTTGTTGTTGTTTTGTTAGGTGTTACAACACACGCAACTGCATAAGGTCATATGAACACGCGGGACAGACCAAACTTTTTGGACCACCAATGGATCTTTAGTGAGCGCAACTTGCACACGGCATCTCCGACATTTTTCGCCCTTGTCCGAGAAGGCTAGGCGTAGATCTTACCTATCATAAGATCTGAGGTGTGGCTGAAAGACTGCAGTAAGAAGGAACCAAGGAGAATTACCACTTCTAGGTCTAGCTTTCGTTATTTTAGATGTCCCACAAACGTCCAGTTCTGTTGACATTGAGTCTTTGAGACACATCTCGCCATGTACTTCCAGCCTGGAGCATTCCTAATGCTCTCCTTCTATTATTTTCCAACAAACTTGGAATGGTTTAAAAGAAGAAATATCGCTGTATGTATGTTTTTGGACGCAAACAGACTTTAGGATTCAAATTATAAACAATTGTATAAATACTCACATTATAGAGTAGTTAAATGATTTTCAAACCACAGAGCTATCTCCCTTGACCAACAACTCACGCAATTTACAGAAACAACTTACTTCAACCTCAATGCATAGTTTGGCGACTGTTGGTCTTTAATCAATCGAGCTGTGGCAATTCGAAGTATGCACATTTTTTTCCTATAGAGACTCTCGTCCTCTAGAGGTACAATGTTCACATCTAATTTAATAGGTCCTGTGTTCGAAACCTGAGAGCGAAGGAACATTTTCTGCTCTAAAATGTTCTCACTTCACCTCCTTTCCGGCTCTCTAGTCGTGTTGGGTCATCTGCTTTCATCTCCACTTTCTGCTCTCCCCCCACCCCTCCCACCCTTCTGTGGGCTCATCACTTCTACTGCTACTCCTTGGATCCTTCTTACTGCTGTCTTTCAGCTACACCCCTGTCCTTAGAGTAGGAAAGATCTAACACCTAGCCTTCTCAGAAAGGGGCGAAATAATCTCGGAGGTACCGTGTGCTATTTGCCCTCGTTAAAGATTCCATGGGGGTCTTAAAATCGATAAGAGTGGGCTTCGGTGCCCACCTAGGCAAATTTCAAAATGGATTCCCTTCAAACTGAGAATGTTTAATGTGTTCCGCGCGCTCATATGACATTGTGCAGATGCAAGCACCACAAAACACTCACCAAAACAAAAAATATGTAGTGCTATATTATCATGTATGTAGTAGTAGCGCCCGAAAGAAACTTGAAAATGTAGTCAGCCAATCATCGTGTAATGGCCTTGTGTTACCCACTCATGCAGCATACCAGTTTAAAGTTAAATAAATTTTTCATTATCTGATATCAATGTTTCACATATATTAAGAGACCCCCGAGATATGGTCACTCAAAGTTTACCTTAAATAATCAGATTACAGAAGTTGTGCGAAATCAAAGAAACGTGAAAATACCTTCTGGCTTTTTTTAAGGAGCATCAATATTCATAGAATGGACATACATTGCTGATCGAATTCATAGAGACTTTGTCTCTGCATTAAACAATATTTTATTCCCCTAGTTTCAAACAAAACGAAAGTCAGAGCAATCACGAATATCAAGCAAAGCTTTGGAGTTAACACTTAATGTGCTCATTGTTAATTTGCTTAGATGCCATTGGCTTTGGGTAGAGCACGAACCCTTCGGACATCGACTATCAAATTTGGACCTAATTATCTGTTATTTCGCCCCTAATGTCACAGAGAGTTGGAAACAGCAGCTGTTTCATCGGACTTCATATACGAGTATGAATCGGGGCTGGGCCTATTTACTGATGGCACCTCCGACGTTGATATGATTTGGTTTCCCAAAAATTGTCTAGTGGCATTGGCCCTATGAAGAAGTGCTTTGTTATGCATGAATATATCTACCAGAATAACACCATGACAAAAATAAGGGTCCAGCATTTGCGCAATACAGTCCACTAAACCAAGTCATGCAGTGATTCTCACGAGGACAATATTCTCCATTACTTGGATATACAGAGAGAGAGAGATAGATAGATAGATAGATAGATAGATAGATAGATAGATAGATAGATAGATAGATATAAATGTTTATATCCTTTGATAGACGAAGCTTGAACAGTAAAGCTAAAGTGAAATTCAGCGTCAATTTGATGAGACTCTCACATGTCAGAAAGTTTATTCTGATCCCCCTGGAAACATCATTATTCAAGGGCAGGCTATGAGTCTTTAACAGGGCTAAAACTACTCAGTTATAATATACTCTATTATGTTGTTGATATACTCTGATGTTCCTTGAAAAATAATTGTAAGAAAGGGTGAACTGAACTTGCGACAGACTTCTGCCCCTATGTTTTGCAAGCAATGACCAACAAGCCTGAATTTTTATTCCAGTGAGTAATACGTTAGAGTTTCAAACACTGTTAGAAAAGCACGCACATCCAAATCCCGGTAAAAATATGTTTGTTTTTTTCAAGTTCAGTCGCTCAGCTGGCTGTGCCTAATTCACAATAACGATATGAGAATGTTTCTGAGTGTTCTATGGTCTGCTGGGGTAATAATATAGTGTAAAGGGCAAAGAGCTTGCTTTCGAGTTGCGACATTCGCCATACAAATGCTATTTATTATTATACTAATAATAATAATAATTATTATTATTATTATTATTATTATTAACATTCAAGACTTCCACTCTCACTTGTGGATGAGCACAGCTTGCGTGCTTCTCTCTTTGCTTCAGCATTTCTTAGATTATTGACTATCGACTGTGACTGCTACTCTACAGCTGGGTCTGGAAGGAGCAAAGCTCTCCCATGCCGAAGTATTTATGTTGAAGTTCTTTAAAGATATTTTCATTGTGTCTTTGTGGCGCTTTTTTTGGTGCAGCTATCCTACACTTCCCTGAGGATAGCTCAGAATCGAATACTCTCCTATGTATTCTGAAATCAGGCATTCTTACGACATGTCAAGCCCTGTGAAGTTGAATCATTTTGAGCTTAGCAAATAGACTCTCGGCATTTGCCCTTTTGAGAAATTCGGTGTCTGGTGTTTAATCCTGCCTTTTAATCCCAAGAATTCTCCTGAGGTATTTCGTATAGAAATGATTAAGCTTCTTGACATGGCTTTGGTATACCATCCAGGTCTCGGTACATTACAACAACGTTTGAAGGGCCACAACATTGCAGACTTTCAACTTTGTCTCTATGCGATGCTATAGCAGTCCTAAATCCTTGCTATGAGTCTTACAAATGATGCACTAGCTTTAGTCATAGGTAGGTCTATATCTGCATCGATGTGGGCATTTGAAGATAGCGTATTGCCAAGATGAAACTATCAACATTGCTCCGTGTTCTATATACGAGTGCAGTTTGATTTTAGGAGAGAGGGTCTGCGTATTACCTGGGACAGAGGACTTCTGCTTCTGCTGTGTTTATTGTAATTCCAAAGTTCTCAGATGCATTTGAATAATGGTCAAACCAGTTTTGTATGCTTGATTTTTTTCTGAGCAAGCAATGCACAACCATCGGCAAATAGCTGTTCACAGTCATACTAGATCTAGTTTTTGTTTTTTCCTGCTGCCTACGAGAGTTGACTATTTTACAGTCCAGTCTGTACATGACATTTTCTTTGGAACGCTTCATGCATCTTCGCTGACTTGCTTCACTCCATTCACTACAGACATTGCTTCAGCCATACTAGTATTGTTATTTCTTCTGAATCTGGCTTTCATGCCGTCATGGAATTGGCGAACCACAGTAAAGAACGCTGGCGGGCAACCATACTTTGCTAGGATTTTCCATAAACCTTCCTGACTAACAGTATCGAAGGCCTATGTTAGATCCACAGAGGCCATGTATAAGGCTTTATTCTGCTCTGTGCCTGGCTGCTAAGATCATATTTACACTGGCCCTTTTAGTGCGGAAGTCACACTGACTTTCAGGTAAAGCGTCATTTGAAGATAGATATTTCAAAAGGCGATCGATTGAGGGAGATTCGGACCAGGATCTTGCCAGCTATAGGTAAGTAATTGACAAGACGGTGTCCACCAAAAGCAAAGACTTCTGCAGGAACAGAGTCAGCGCCAAGGGCCTTACTAAAGGACAGGGCATTTATGACACTTTTGGCTTCAGTGCTCGTAGGGGGACAATCAAGGTAGGCGTTCAGTGGAATTTGTGGGAGGGATTCGATTGACTCCGAATTCATTCATGATGGTCGGTGTTGGTTTAGACCGCTCTCAAAGTGTTGGTCCGGCGCCTCAGTATCTCATTTTTATCTGTGATGCTCTTGGAACCATCTTGTTTAAGAAGGGGTGAAGTACCTAAACGAGACGGACCATGGATGCAGCGTAGGCTCTCACATATTGTATGAGTGCTGCTTGTATCCGACCACTGTTGAGTCTCTAATTTTATCCTCAAACCAGTCATTTTTCATTTATCTTCATTTCTTCAGCAAGATCTCAATGCGTCTCGTCTTGACAGGGAATTTGATTACTGGCTGAGGACTGTATTAGCTTTCTCTTTTATTAAAAGAGGATCCGAATCTTCTTTCTGTTTTCATCTATCCAGTCCTGATGACGACGGCTGGGGAAGCCGATTGTTTCAGAGACTGTTACATAAATTGTGTCTCTGTGTAAAACCCAATCGCATTCAATGTCATTGAGAGTGAAGTAGATCTGTTTCACTTTAGTATATAGGTCTGTTTCGTGGGCTGTTTTGCAAAGTAGCAATTATTTTTCAGTTTATTTGTGTCAAGTCGTTTGGGATGAAGTTTCAAATGTGGAAGCTTTTTTTTTTCGACATGATATAATGGCGATGTTACTCACAATCTGTCTGTGGTCAGACCGCATTTGGCGCGAGGATATAATCAATGAGATGCCAGTGCTTGGAGCCGGGGTGCCTCTATTATGATCTGAATCTTATTGGCTAGTAAAAGTTTGAGTTAGTGATGAACACCACTACTCAGGCGTTGAAATCACTAATCAAAAACAGCTTATCAATAGCTGGGACAGAGTAAAGGACGGCTCTGAGGTCACACTAGAACTTATCTTTGACATCATTTGGTTTGGTCATCGTAAGGGTTCATGCACTCACAAACGTTGCCTAACGGGTCTTACCAAAGGAAATTCTCAAAACCATGAGTTACCAAGGGAGAGTCTCAGAACCATGAGTTACCAACGGAGAGTCTCAGAACCATGATTATGTCATTTACACCTTTTGGAAAGGATTCCAGTTGGGCAGCTTTGTGATTTTTCACCGCAAAGCCGACACCATTTAATTTTGTTCTAATTTTTGAAATATCGTTTCCCTTGCAAAACAAAGTATAGCCGCCAATTAGTTCCTTCAACTAACCTTCATCAGCAAATAATTATAGTTTCACTGCGAGTATCGAAATTGAAGTCATAGTTGTTGACCTCATTTGCAAAGATTGCTGTCTTCTTTTCAAGATTGGAGCCATTATCCTGAAGTGCACGAATGTTCCAGCATCCAATTTTCACCATTATTTCTTAATTTGTATTCTTTCGACCGCATTGTGGCAACACTACTGACCGCGGCGGACCAGCCCAGGTAGATGAGTAAGCTTTCTTTGTGGCACATTTTCTTGTCTTTTCCCCTTATGGGGTGAGCAGTGGTCTCCTAAAATGCTGTTCATATACCATGAGTGCCGCTGGATCATACATCCACCTCATCTCGGTAATGAAACGACCAAAGCCCATGGCCACCTTGCATGCAGGTTTGTGCTAACAGCTCCCAGCCTGATGCCACCGCACTCACTAATAACTGAAGGAATTTGACGGGGATAGACGACAAAGAAAAGTATATTTAATATATATGAGCAGGTGTTTTGCTTGCGTGAAGGTTTGTTTTTTTTAAGTGAGGAAGAGCAGTGCTTACATCAGATTCATTCTCTCTCCCAGGTATCTGATAGCAAGATAAAGATTAGACGATCAGATTAGTATCTAGGTGCAGGAGGTTCTCAGAATGCCATCCGTATTGAAAGGCAGACTGCCTAGAGGAACCACCAGAGCAATACAGTCCCAGCTAACTAGGGTTTGAGGGCCTGGGTCAAGAACACCACACTCGGTGATTGCCCCACATCGTAGGTTTGCATTTCACTCTAAGGCGGTTCAATGTTTTAGAACTTGATATTTTAAGACATATTATGCCTTGTTTTTGTTCACATTAAGAAACGTGACGTCTCTGTGGTTGAACAGTATCCTTTATTCGCTCAAAGCTTTTGATTTTGTTTTAAAAGGCCAAAGACAACCGAGTTATTGTTCTTCAAATAGGTTCTCAATTTTACACACCTGAATGAACAATCACAGTCAATGCGAGTCTTACCTCTTGAGAGAAGCACTGGTCATCCTGGACTTCTTCGCATCCTTGATGCCTTTTGCTGTACAGTCTTGTACGACGGCCACCACAAGCAGACACACACACACCGTCTTCCAGAGAGAGCTCAACATCATGACGTTTTCTTTGAAGCAATGATTTCCACAGACTACGAAAGGTTCTAAAATGATTTTCTTTCGTGTGTTTTTATATTAAATACAGACCCCCTAAGTCACAAAGGAGGACAAAATTAATCTCATATCAAGTACACGTCTAATAAAGCACTTTTCCCCTTTTCTGGCATTGTCTTACAGCAGGTGGGGCCATTTTGCTATCTTTCTTGATTAATTTGGGTCAATTATTTATGGGTCGATGTCAAGATTCTGGCTGGGTTGTTTTGCTTTTTCTTACATTTATTTGTTCAGATGCTAGGCAGAGCGAGTCGAGTCCTGAGTTTAATGTAATTGATCTAAGTTTTTTGGTTTGGTTTTGTTGTTGTTGTTTTTTAATGGGACTTGTCAATGTAAAGGCTAGATGGCGATTGATGACATCCCAAGTACCACATTATTATTGTGGGAGGGGGGGGGGAGGTCGGTGGGGGGGGGGTTATGATCGCAAGGCCCTGAAACTGTATATCAGCGGTTCCAATAGGCAAAGAATGTATTTTGAAAAAGTATTTTACGCCCCCAACTTAAGAGGCGACCTTCAACCTGATCTACAACATTCCAGCACAAAGACTCGATAAAAAGTCTCCCCACGTGGGAATCTGTCTTCTGCGTTCTCAAACTGGAGAGCAGGAAGTTTTTCCCACAGCATAATTTATCTTTATTTGTCGAGACTGGCTCCAAGAATGGTGGCTGTGTGGCCTTTATATTGAACTGGGCATATTTATATTCTGCAGATAAAAAGATAGACGACGTTCTATGTTTCATAGTCATCATCATCATCAAACAATGAACAACTACAGCAGCAGCAGCTGCAACCAAGCAAGCAAGTAATACGAACACCATAACTTAATTTTATAAACCTACATAAGAGAGGGTGTATAAAAAAGGACCCACTAAAAGGGCAATGACTCGGTAATAAGTGCGTTAAATTTAACAATACTTCGAATTAATAAAATTTAACCAAATGTATGTGAAACGCACAATTCCACTTCTTAGAAACGTTCACCTATAGAGGGGTGATCGGCCCGTTCTGCTTTCAGGACAAGGACAGTAAAACCACAACAGTCACATCAAATTGATATCGCACCCTGCTGAGAAAGTTTTGGGGAAGTTTGGGGAGGAGAAGGTGTTTTACTGTAGAGGGCTGGTTCTAGTGGGACGAGACTACACCCCAAAAGTCTAGAGTGGTCCTTGTATGGTTGCAAGAAAGTTTTGGAGACTGCCTTATAAACCAAACGCTTACAAATGAATGGTCACCACCTTCCCCCAAACTTCAGCCCTATCAATTATTACTTTGGTGGGGGGGGGGGGGGTGGAAGGGGGGTTGACAGACAGAGGCTACGGAAGCAAGCCATAAAAGATCACACAGTTGAAACTCAATGTTGAACAGGATGTCCAAAGAATCGACTACAAAACACGCAATGGGGTTTTCAAAATTTCCGTTGGCGTATTGGAGCTGGAAGTGAGAGAAAAGGTCAATTCCTGGAGATTTAAACACCCATCACATCCCTGGGTTTATTTGGCAATATGTTATTTGGTATAAATTTGTTCTTCCATATATATTATGTTTCATTTTTAAGAAGTTACATAGTTTTGCGTTTGGCGCAATTTTGGTTGAAATTTTTAAAACTTGATTTTTCTCGAACATTGTAGTTGATTTACTTAATGTGCACAATGTAATGTTCCCCTGGTTGAATTTCATGTCTACAAAGTTTCATTGAAATTTGTCTAAAGATGACTTAGTTATTGCTCTTTGAATGTACCCTATTTTTTTACACACCCAGTATTATATTCCACAAAATCACGTAATAAACTATTTCACAAACGATTTGTCTGTGAGACATGATCTCTACACGAAGATGCAAAACAATATGTCGATTTGAGAAGTATTATTGTTTAGGAATATTGCTTTCGTTTGATTTAGTAGGCGTTTTTCGGCTCTTGCAACACAGGAAATGCCGAAGATTACACGTGTTACTGTGTTAATAATATGCTTTAAAAAAAGAAGAAGAAGACGGAAGAACGATAGATGTTTAAGCCGAAGAAAAGGAGCAAACCACACAAGAACAGAGACCAAGCAACCCACATATCGCTTTAATAAGTTATTGTTCTTAGGGCATAAATAATACTGAAACGCTGTGAAGGTATCCTTGTACAGATATTATTATGTGAATGAATAGAATTAAAAGCACACGAATAATCCATGTTAGACGGCATCCTTAATGTTGTTTGTCGTCCGAAGGTTAATTGTCTAAGGCTACTTACTCATTTTCTCCCTATACCGTCAGGTACATAAGACGGAGAGCAGTCGATATCACGTTTGCCTGTCCCTGGACATGTTCTCCAATTTCAGCATATTATTATTTAATGTCCTGCGTGATGGCTTCATCTCTAATTGTGCCTCTTAGCTTCGAGTTGGTCGTCTTCGTTTTCTTTTTCAAGTTGATCTTCAATACCATGTCTGTTAGGGCAATCTTGTTTTCGGCATTCTTAGAACATGTCCTAGATATCTCTATTGTTTTCCTTTTTATGGTCGTGTTGATATCTTCAATTTCAGTTCTTTCCAAAACTTCATTATTTGTAATAAGATTATTCCATTTTATTAGTAAAATTCTTCGTAAACACACATTTTGTTTGGAAGCATTTTTAGATTTTTGGTTTAATTGATTTGTTTGTTATCCATATCTCTGAACCACATGACAATACGGCTAAAACTTTGCTATGATACACTTTTTTAAAATTTTGTCTTCAATGAAATGATCTTTGACTTCCATATGTTTTTCTAATTTCACAAAAGCGATCCACGCATTTTTAAATCTTTGGTGGATGTCGCCAAGGCAGTCTGCAGTTTCTGACATAATTCAGCCAAAAAGTTTCTAATGGTTGTCGTAGTACTTCTGTCTTAGATACACTATGGCAGCTAGTTCGTTTGATTGTTGTTGTGTTGTTGTTTTTTGTTGTTTTTTTGTTGTTGTTTTTTTAAATTGCATTTCATGTACTGTGGTGTCATCTGCAAAATCTAAATCTCTTAAAGATGTGCAATTTGCCAGTCCAATGCCTAGCTCTATGTCCTTGCCGTGTCTCATTACAAAATCGATCATAATTCTTAAGAGTGCAGGTGATAATAATGCTTCTTCTTCTTCTTCTTCGTTTATCCCGTGGTTGGGGCAACCGTGAGGCACCTGACCACTACATCTGTACCTGATCTCTCCGGTCAAAGGTCCGCCTGTTGCTCTCTTATTCTCTCATCTAATGCTGTTCTGATACGAGACAAAACAATAGCGCAAAATCCTTTTCCAGGTACTGTTAAAAGCGTCATTCCTTTCCAAATGCTACAGTCTTTTAAGTCTCCCTTTCCAGATAGTTTTGTTTTAATAAAAAATATGTCCTTTTCTCCATTCCAAAGGCGTGTTTTCTTTTTCAAGAATTTCATTAAATAGCAAAAGTAATATCTCATAACCTTCTTTTCCAATAGTCTTTAGCATCTCACGGTAATTCTGTCTTTTCCTGGACTTTTGTTACCTTTCATTTTCAAGACTGTTGATAGTATTTCCGGCACGGCTATTTTGTCTGTACAATATGTTTAATTCACCCGTTGGCTATACATTGATTACGTATATCGTAAGATCACATTTATAACGTCCGAGAATCCTGAAATCGTCCCCTATCCAAAAAAAAAGTTCACCAGTCGGAGAAGCGGATTGCATACTCGGCCCCTCCCACCCCAGGTCAGTATTGTTCCATTATTCTTTACGGCGAACTTCTGTCTGAAATTAATACGGGAGCTGTCCCACGGAAAACCGGAATTTGGCTGTAATTTGAAAACTATTTAATATTTTTACATTCTGTAAACGCACACGTGTAAAACAATCATTTAGAAATTTCCCGATTGAGCACCATGAGCATCGCACAAACCAAACGAGCACAGCAGTTCTCAAAAGATGGCTACCCCCTTGGAAAATTGGTCAAGGGTAGAAGTGAGGTCTGTCATTCGGTTTCTGACCGCAAAAGGTCTCAAACCTCTAGAAATACACACTGAAATAAAGTCAGTTTATGGGGAGAAAGTAATGGCAAAGTCACAAGTATATGAGTGATGTAGTAAGTTCAAAGCCGGGCACTCCGATATCAATGACAAAGTTTACCCAGGATCTTGTTTTTCTGCCAAGACTGAGGACAACAAGAGTCGCGTCAACGAACTTATTCAAACAGACAGGCGCCTAAAAATTCGCGAAATTTGCGAGTCGCTAAAAATTTCAAAGTCGACTGTCTATAGGATAGAGTTTGATGAGCTGCACTATTGGAAGGTCTCTGCTTGATGGGTTGGGGCCGAAAAAGACCAGCGGGGTCATTTTGCAGCATGGCAACACAACGCCACACACCGCAAACGTCACGAAAGACTGGTTCCAAAGGTTCGGCTAGGAAGTTCTACTACACCCCCTTCACAGTCCTGACTTGGCCCTGTCAGATTATCACCTTTTTGAACCAATGAAACGCCATATTTCTGGACAGCGATTCACCGACGACGAAGACCTCGTGGAAGCCGTGAACGATTGGTTGAAATCCCTTGACGAAAGATTCTTCAGGGAGGGTATCTTCTCCCAGATCCAGCGATGGGAAAAATGTGTCCAGCGGGATAGTGATTACATTGAGAAATTAAGCACATGTTGAGGTATGATGTGTTACAGTTTTATTATAATAGGACAAAGATTTTCGCTTTTACGGACCTTTTCCGGTTTCCTGTGGGACAGCCCTCGTAGATCTCAATTCAAGTACCTTGAGAGTATTATCTCCAAAACTGCAGACTACTAACGACGTGCATCAAAGACTTAAAACTGCAGGAATCGTTTTGACAAATAAATTGTAAACCAAATGAAATTCATAGACCATCTTGGTGGAGACTATTGTAAGTATTATGATAGTAATGTTTTGATGTTTCTGGTGTATCATTCAGAGGTGTGGAAAATAAACAAAGAGAATACAACGAAGATAAACAATCAAAATTTCAATGATAAATCTTATAAAATAAATGGACTAGATATATTAAAAATAATGAAGTGTTGGTAAGAGCTGAGATTGAAGCTATAAGCGAAACCAGAAAAAGGGAAAGGTGGAGATATCTTATGTGAGAAATCGAGGGGAAATCAGGCGCTCGTCAAAATAATAAAAATCGAAAGATAAAAGCATTTTTCCGCCGGTTTGGCACTTTTATCGTATTTTTATTTTTTGGCTATACTACACCTTTCTTGTCCTTTTAAAACACATTTGTATGCAAATTTTACTGGAAAAAAGGTGATATTATAAGATACAAGCTATGAAAATGTTCTGTTCCCAAGGACTCATAAGCTATGGAAGTTACCAAATATTCGGGGACATTTTCGCGATAATTTTATCTCTGAAAACTGGTGACCCGCACTTTATTAAATCTGGAATATCTCAACTTTTATTCAAGATGGATGTGTATTTTTTGCATGGTATGCAAGACAAACGAAGAAGCTTTAAGATGATACAATAACCTCCTCATGCCCAAAAACTGACGAACGCCCGGCCCAATTCCACTGTGTGAGTGACACAGATTCTAATGTATATTTTCATGTATCGGAGACGTCCGAGATTGGCTGCATTCCCTTGGCCAGAATTTTATTTAAATGAAGCAACATTCTGGCATGAACGTCGGAAGAAAATATATCGTTCCTTCCGTAAACTGCGTTCAAGAGAAGATGAAAAGGATGCAAAAGTTAAGTTCAAATATTTTTTTAAAGTGGTATTTCAGCTGCCATTTTCCCCTTACTTTTTTTGGAGCCCTGTATACACTGGTATAATATTATGGTTTTAACATAATGAGTGAGCCATTAGCAACGTTTGCAGGAATGAAGACTGTGGGTGGAATGATTTTTATTTAAATCACATTGCCCACTTTATTGCTGTGTTGAAAATAACGTTACGACCCGTGCAACACGTGATGTAACGCTTCAAAATTGCCGCTCCGTTTGCTCAGTTGGTATCGTGCAAGACTGCAGAATGAATTATTCTGGTTCGAATCCTCGACTTGGGTCGTTAGGTGGAGTTTTCAGGACTCTCACCCTGTTCTCTCTGTCATATTGCAGACGGACATTAATTTCGGAGATCCTGCCTCTCAGATCATTAATAGTGTAGGTAGGGGTGTTAATCCCATTCACTTACTTACGATTTAAAAGTACGCATTATAGCATGAGAGCAGTCTAGAAAGACAAAGTCAGAAAGAGTCAAAGACAAGCCTAAAAGGGGATTGTGTTATCTCCACAATCGTCGAAACCATCACAACGGTATGAGGCAGGGACACAACCTCCGTTGTTACAGCTGATCGCCATGGGTCCAGTACAGCAGTACAGCCAGCAGCACAATTCTGCTCATCGAAACTGTGCGAGCAGTCAGACTCAGTACATGTATCACAGGTCCATGCAGGATCAATGTATCTGTCGAACAGGCGAACGCATCGCTTTGACAGCTTACTTCCTGTGGAAGGTGGGTTCAAACATCAATTTTATGTGGGGCTATGGTATGGGAAACGGGACAAAATCAAAAGAAGGCTTCAACCATAAAAAAGATCCTACTTTTATGAACAGGGGCGAAGGCTGACTTGTTTGACAGGGTAATCAAAGTGAAACGGGACCAGATATGGCCTGGAGATATCATACAAGAATCTTACTCGAGGCGGCGACTCTGAGTTGTGAATGAAAACAAATCCGGAATTCATATTGTATGTTCAACCGCCAAAATAATCGGGAAAGTATCTTATTAAATATCAATTCCAACAAAAATTAAATTGGCTTGTAATACTTTAGATGTGGATACACAAACATAAAGCAAAGAAGCAGAGATGTCAGTACTAGATCTATATGTTATAAATCTACCAGTGAGTCTAACTCTTTGGTAGAACATGACAATTATCATTTTTTTTAAATTTCACATTTGGCTGTTTTTGTCTAGCCTTTCGCGGCCAGGAGCCGGTGTCATAATCGAGGTCACGATCTGATTATAGGACGGTAAAAAGTCGAGGAAAAGAAACAAGCACTTGCAGCAGTCAAGAGATTATTAGGAGTTAGTTCCCCTCACATTTGAGAGGTAGACTCGACCAGTGTAATAGTTAGCCTACATAATCAGAGGTTGTGACTGCTTATAACTGTGGTCCCAAAGGGGTGAACAGAGTATTTGTGGCAATGAAACAGTTTTGACTGCTATGCACATGTTCCCTTCAACTTTATTGGTAGATTCTTCCAGCCCCACTTTAAGCTTACTTAATCAAAACTTGTGACCTCTTATGGAGTCCCCCGAGAGGGGTGAGTAGGCTATTTCTGCGGCAGTGAAACTGTTTTCAATTTTATTGTTAGGCATACTGTTCATTGTTGATTATGAACGTCGTTTTACATTTAATTTATGAGGTTTACTTTTATGGGTAAATTTGACATCGACAATGTTTCAAAATTAGGAAAGGAAGCAGGGATTATTTGATTGTATAGACGCTTCGCCATGTTTATGAAAGAGAGAACACTTTGATTTTTATCGTTTATAACACGACAAAATATCTTTTAAAAAAGGAGCCGGAGTCTATGGTCTCTTCAAGACTGTTCCATTTCCAACAACAGTACACCACCTCGCTTACAAGTCATGCGTTTTCCTACTCTTCTCTATAAATATTAGTACATCACTATTTTTTCCACACACATTGGAATCCGGCGCTTGTCAAATTTTGTTTCAGTAAGTGTTTTATGGCACATGCAACACAATGTTGTTGTTGTTGTTGTTGTTATCGATCCAGCAACAGCTGGGCTCTCGCCCTTCTGTCCAATGCTATGTAGTGATAAGTGCAGGTTAGCTGCAGTTGCTGTAATGTTCCATAGAGTGTGTTGTCAATGTTAGGTCTCGGAGGGAGAAGGGTAGCTGTTATGACATTTAGGACTGTACAGTTGAACAGGTGCTGTTCCACAGTCTCATATAGTCAGACAAGGGACACATTGGGGGAAGTTCCGGGTTTATTATGTTTAGGTGGAAGTTGAGCTGTATATGTTCTGTTCGTAGGCGGAAGATCGTGGTCTGTTTCTTTCTCTGAAGGCGGCTGATATTTTCATTCCTTTTTGTTGTGGTCATATGTTTGAAAACTGCTCTGCCTGTCTTTCCCACGGCCCATTCGCTCATCCAATCTTGTTTGTTGTTGCTTTTGATGATTTGTTTTGCAGTGTTGTATGACGTTGGAGTGTTAGGTTGTTCCTGTCTAGATCCCCGTTTGGCAGGTGTGTCTGCTCTGTCACTTCCAGGTATGTCTGAGTGTCTGGGGACCCACTGCATTACTAGGTTGATGCCACAGGATGTTATCAGATGATGGTGTCCAAACAGTATATGGGTCAAATCTTGGTTAAGATGATGGTCATTTTCTATGGCTTGTAATACTGATAGTGAGTCAGTGAAAATCACATGCAACACAATAAGTCATATAAGTGTCGAACATCAAATGTGTTACAAGAGAGAAACAAACACAAAAAGCAGGAGAGGAGATAAAGACGATAGATGTTTGACCGGAAAGAAGAAGAAAACCACACCAGGGCACCCGCCAACTACCTATGTCAATTTTTAGACTTACGAAATTTTTGTTATACGCTTATAGCCTATTCATTTGCTTTGCTTTTATGGAAAAATACCCATATTAAGTATGTTGTCCCATTCAGACCGTGCACTTCCAACCACCGTACGCTACATCGCTTACTGATTATACACCCTTCCTACTCTTCACGACAGTTACTACCTTCATTTAGAAAGTGGGCTTTAAAATGTACTTCAAAATATGTTCACCTAACCATTGTTTTAAAAGCATTGCACTACAAATTCATGCAGCTTACCAATTTAAAGACATGAAAACTCTGGGGGGTTTTAACACATTAATTGTTCATCTACCACAGGAGTCACCCAAGATATGGCCATTCAAAATTGACCTTAAAAATCATGCTTGGCAAAGTTGTGAAAAATCAAAGAAACGTAGAAGTGTGTTAGTGATTGTATTGATGTGCGCCAACATTGATGAAATGTTCATGTATTGCACATCAAATGAATGTAGAGGTTTTCGTCGACAAGAAACGATATTTTATTGCGATAGTTTGAAATAAATTGGAAGAAACAGTATAGTCACAAATATCAAGCAAATTTGACTAAATCAAAACACGTGCTCTTAAGTGTTTTGTTTAAGAGAATATGGTTTTGTGAAGAGCACTAACCCTTTGGGAATGGGCTGTGATAAATTATCTGTCATTTCATCTCAAATGTCTCGGAGAGTTACAAACAAAGCGTCTGAACTGGGAGCAAAGTCGCGTTTCTGTAACTGCTGTTTCATGGGGCTCCGCATATTTGAAGGATTCATATCCCTGCACTTTACTGATGACTGCTCTGTCGTCGGCTTGATTTGCTTTGTCAAAATTGTCTGAAAGCATTGGCCCTGTGAGAAGGTGTATTTGTCAAGTAGAGAGATGTCTACTTTAATTAACCATGACGAAAATAAGGTTCCAGCACTTGCGCAATGTTATCCTCAAAATGAAAACTCCATTGATTCTCACGAGTGGGGATTTATTCATTCCAGTCAGGCCACCTCTAAACCATGGAAGTTCCGAGGTCTCTGTTCCTAAGTGACAAATGGTTATGTCCAAAAACCAACTAACACAGTCCATGCTCATAAAGGGTTGATGTTCTGCAAAAAACTAAAGTCTCGAAAACAAAATTTACTGCTGAGAACATTTAACGTTACATCCAATTTTCAAGGGGTATGTGTGACTTCTCTGTTTTGTCATCCGTCTGCAAATATCATAATAAAACATTGCTTATTGCAGAGACAGTAATATTCTCCATTCATTTGATATGCAATACGAATGTCAAGCGCAAACACGCTTTTACGTTTTTTTGATTTTACACAATTTTGCCAAACGACGTGATTTTGTAAAGTTATTTTTTGTAACCATATCTCGAGCGGCTCACGTCATAGATGAAAAATGAATGTGTCAGCTGATGCAAGATTTATTTAGCTTTAAATTGGATGCTGCGTTCGTGGGTAGTGCAAGGCTTTTGCACGGTGACTGGGTTAACATTTTAACATTTCTTTTGGACGCTACTGTATGTGTGTCTGTGTGTGTGTGTGTGTGTGAGAGAGAGAGAGAGAGAGAGAGAGAGAGAGAGAGAGAGAGAGAGAGAGAGAGAGAGAGTGCACGCGTGCTTGTCTGTGTGAATGGTAGGAGTGAATGTAAATAAGATGTACACTCACTGAGCAGAGTATCCAGACTGAGAAATAGAATGCAGACGTTGTCAAGGGAGAGGATATTGAAGGATCTGTTGAGATAACAGACTTGTTGATCTACGGTGGTAGATGCAAACACTGTAACACAAAGTTCACATAGCTTTGAATATGGGCACATGCATTGTTACATTGTAATGAACGTCAACCCCATCAAGTTAGCAAAAACATGTCCTTTAACACAAATCCTTTTAAATTGGTTAAAATGTATGGCAACTGTTACCGATGGCAGACCCAACAACATCCCCAATAGAATTTCAGATTAGCATTTACGGAAATAGGAGGGTGTGATTACTTTTTTTCGGCAAACTGCAATATAACGGGAAAATTGTGTCATGCCTTTAAGTTCTGGGAGAGTGTGATGGATACATGGATCGAAATAGCTTCTATTTAAAAAAAGAACCAAGCTCCAGGATAGAGATACGTATGGAACCTTGGTTCAATAACCCAAACATAAATATAAAGGGAAATCATTGTACATAAAAAGATGGATTAATTCGGGTATAAAATATGTATATCACCTGTATGATAGGAGAATATCAAACAGTAAGGAGGAATTGTCTCATATCACACGAACGTAATTTATTAAGCTGCCTTTGATTTTGACTATTATGTGTTGATGAATGCTCTTACTACACAGTGGAAGCAAGACGTCAGTGACAACAACATCGAGGAACTTTTGTTTAACACCAGGGAGGTAAATGCGATTGGTACGAAAACTGTTTTAGAGATACTGCGCAAATCGAACAGAGAGATCAGACAACTTCTAAAATATAAAAGACATGTAGAAATTTGCGGTCGGAATTTTTGGATGAGAAAAATGAACATTGACATAACATGTAAATACAACATAGCACACAAGTCAACGAAAGAATCTCGACTTAGATTATTGCATTTTAAAATCCTCCATAACCTCTTCCCAAGTAACATTCTACTCAATCGCCTAGGCATTGAAAATACTGAACTATGTGAGCACTGTGGTTTCAAAGACGTTATTGAGCACATGTTTATTCATTGTACCCTATTAAAAAACTTCTGGACATACGTATTTCATATAATTTGTCTTAAAGTTTCCTCCCGTTTTCCCGTGACGGACTGTAACCTACTTTCTGGTTTCGGTGAACGAGGTCAAGTTGTAACAGACGCCCAGTTAAACATCGCTAACCACATTCTTTTGATCGCAAAGATGTGTGTTAGCAAGATACGCTACAGCAAAGCGACACATAATATTCAAATCTTATTTGAATCGGAGCTGGAGCTGAGAGAAAGTAAGTGTTCGTTAGGTTCATTGATAGCGCCTTCGGTGGTAAGATAAAAAAAAAATATATATACATTAATATCCTGTTTCCTGCAGTTCATATCTGAAAGAACCGGATGGGAAAGGGTGTTTTTTTATACTTAGAAACAAAACAAAACAAAATACTTAGTTCTCTGAAATTACATTGCATAACATTGTTTAAAACCCCAGTAGACAAAGTTAAAGGACGTCTTATGTTTGGGAGAAAAGATGGCAAGTCTCTATAGTATAACCATTCCCTCAGCACCCTACTCATCATGATAATAATGTTTAACTCTTCATGGACGATCTCTCTCTCTCTCTCTCTCTCTCTATATA
>NW_004797364.1:1210679-1212730 GCF_000002075.1 Aplysia californica
CACACACACACACACACCCACACACACACACACACATACACATACACACACACATACACACACACACGCCGCAAGCACACACACACACACATATACACACACCCATCCACTGTCGTCAGACTGTAACTTGTCCAACCAAAGCACATTTATCTAGATTTAGATGGTAGCATATTACACAGTTAATGGTTTGTCAAATTTAATAATCATTTTCAAACGACATTTTGACTACTTTATTTTTTAAATCTGTAACCTGCTTGTCAATCTGCTACCAATGAAATAAAGAAATTTAGCCTTTTGCAGCAAAACTGTCTCAAAAGTGAAAAGAAAAACGAAGGGCATCATGATTTGGAGAATATTTTAAAGAATCTTTAGACGAAAACCGCATGTCGATCGATGCAGCCATTAAAAGGCCTTTTGAATACAAAATTCGGTCACCACAAATAGATAATAGATAACGTACACAGTAGTTCCGTTTCAGTTCCATTACTTTCTGAGGAGAGAGTTGGCGTTTCTATACCTCGTTTCTTTACTACAATTTTCAAAATTTAAATACTATTGCTCCTTTTAATAAATAATAGATTAATTTCATACCTGCGCATTACTTATTTATTCAGTCTCACAAAGGCTTGGTGGGAAAAGAATCGAGAAGAAAATGAGAGTCAGAAACATTTGAACGTTATTTTCTATCTGTACTTATAGTCCATTTTTATTAAGTAATCTATACTAAAAGTCTACTAAAAATGGACAGTCACTTTTTCTGCATGACTTTGACCATTACATGAAGAGCAGAGATGTCTTTATAAGTCATCTGATTAGCTATTTTTGCACAGACCACAAAACTCTCTACAGTACTTGAAGGCGTCGTCTTCCTATAGACAGATGGGGTACGAGGTGGTGTTCATGTGAGTACAGTCGGCAAGAGTCAGCTTATCGCCACACACCCCTGGGTGGATGTCTGGGCAGTTCTTCTCGTCAGAGTGATCGTTGCAGTCGTCGCTGTTGTCTCCACAGGCATTGTCCCCATCACAAACATAGTCAATGTCAATGCAGACATGGTTGGGACATTGATAACGTAAGGGCCGACACGAACCGGAACATCCTATCTCGTCCGAGGTATCTCCACAATCTCTCTCGCCATCGCACCTATAACTGTCAGGGATACACCCATAACCGGTAGCATTCATTACACCTGAACCTGTTGTCTTGACAAGTAGTGAGCGGACAGTTCATCTGTTTAGATTATACTTTAAAATGAGCGAAAAACTACCGCAAATACATAAAATTATTATAAATAAATATAAAAGAACAAACGAACAAACAAAGATTTTAAAAACCCTAAATTAAAAGTTATTCGGTTAGAAAATTTTGGCTCCCAAAAACTAAAGATAGTTATAGAAGAAAAATGAAAGTAGGAAAAAAAACAGATCCTAAACTATCTGGAAAACTATTTTGTCCTTTTCTTTCATTAAAAAATGTAACGTAAGTTAATTCTGTCCCTAAGGTCACTTGCCCACATCACACCATATAAAACAATCATTTGTTAAATTAGTTTTCAGTTTTATTAGTGTGAACACTTCTCACATAAAAGTGAATTTATTCATTTACACCGATAAAGATTGTTGTTAAATGGAAGTCTTTGAGTTTTTAACAAGGCTATGACTCTTTTGTTCCAATATCGTTGCAGGTTAATGGTAATATTGAATACTCAGCTGTTTCTTGATTTGTGAGTTACTTCTTCTTCTATGATCTGCACGGAATGGTCTGAAAACTAACTTTTTACTTCACTGAGAAATAATTTACAGCTTCCAACACTAGAAACTAGAAGATGCGCAACTCTTGTAACTATTTCTGATGTCTTCTTTCTTTTGGTATTTAGTATGTGGGGGTTCCCGTGGACAGAAAATGTCCATCCGATTGAGTAAAGATTTCTTCTTGTTTGTATAGGGATTCGGCGTAATATGGGGACGATATGTCCTCAAAAATATCCTTTAAATATATTTATAGTAATATTTGAGCAAATTCCCTGAAACATATTATGCAAAAATGGTTCT
>NW_004797364.1:1213831-1217716 GCF_000002075.1 Aplysia californica
CGGCAAAGTAGTCTTTTAAAAAAAAGGTCAAGTTATAAAAATATCATTTTGGTACTTCAAAAGCACGCATGAATACATAAAAGCTGTCTAGAAAGACATATAAATAAATAGCAAAAAAAAAAAATGGGACAAGCTCAAAGCATGTCCTCGTCTGTGGAATTCCCCCAGTTATTGTAGCCATCGCAACGGTATAAGGCAGGGACACAACCGCCTTTGTTACAGCTGATCTTGTTGGGTCCAGAACAGCCAGCAGTGCAATTCTGTTCAATTACTCACTCTGTCTCTCTCCGCCCCTCCCCCACCCCACCCGAGTAGAACAAACAATACCTCATATTATATCTCTCTGTTCATTTGTAGCCCACATTTAAGTGCATTTATGTTTCCCACAATTGGTCAGCAGGTGCGGTATTGTGTATGCGTTTATGTTGTAAAATGAAGACTCGCGTTGCGAGAGATGCGCAGCGTGACAGCGCTGTTTCTAATCTTCTCATAAATGGCTGAAAGAACGTAGTAAGAAGGAACCAAGGAGTAGCAGTAGAAAGGCTGCAGAAAGAGTCGGTAGTACACTGGAGTGGGCGAAGGCGGTGAGAGGGTCTGGGCAGAAAGTGGAGACGAAAATAGGCCACAGACGAGTTAGAGAGCAGGAAAAGAAGTGGAAGAATTTTCCGTCGCTATCCGGATTCGAAGTCTGGATCTATTTAATGAGAGGCGAACATCTTACTCTCTAGACCACGACAGCCCCTTGGTTCACTGTTTGAACCCATTCACGAGTACAATGGTTTACAACAAAATAAGTTCCATAAATGAAGAAAAGCGAAGACCACCCCTCCCCCTTTCTCACTCCACTTTTACCCCTACCTTTTTCTTTTTCTCTTGAACAGTCCGATATTTGTATTTTTATGTTTCTCTGTGCTGCTGTCTTCATTATTATCATGCTTGCTATTTCTCTCCTCATCGCCGTTCTCTTCCTCCACTATCTCCTCTTTCATCTCCTTCAACTCCGCCATCACCTACTTCCTTCTCCTCCCCCTTCTTCATCTCCTTCTTCTCCTCCTACTCCTTCTCCTCCTTCTCCTCCACCTCCTGGTCTTCCACCACCTCCTCATATATCTCCTCCAACACCTCTGCAACCCTTCTACCTCTTCATTCCCCTTCTCCTTTTCCTTTTCACTTTTCCTCTTATCCCACCCCCCCCCCCCTCTTTTTCTCTTTTAAGTCACTACAGCCACTGAATTAAAAAGGTGGGAAGAGAGCAAAGCAACAAAAAGCAAGAAGTGGACGCTAGAAACAGAATGTACTATGTAATACATCTGTCTCGGTATTGAATGCACGGAGTCGAACAGCTTTTGCGAGCTTTATCTAATCTTTATAGCATGCTTAACAAGAGTATATAAAATACTATTATGCTAAAGGAAAAAAGATGCACAAAGCAGACAACGGCACAGAAGTACAGGCAATTTAATTTTTTAACCAGGATTTATGTAGTTTTAGGGGGAGCTTCTGCATTCAAATGAGGTTCTCGTTATTATCATAATAATAATATTAAATTTGTATCCGTGAATGAGCTGACTGCTTTTTCTTACTGCACTGGTATTGTTTATTTGTCTGTGTCTTATCTATTTATCAAGTCTTGATTGGCTTGGCGCAATAAGGTTGTATAAAAATGGGACCACCGAATGTAAAGTCCTTCTCCGCTAGGACTTATAAAGTAGGTGCACAGCCTTGAGGGCTTCGTAAACAATATACGATTAAAAATTCCATTTAAGATTCGAACCAGGTTCATATGCACCACAGGCTAGCATGATATCAGGTGAGCTAAGGACGTGTCCTGGATTAATATTCGATAAACCTGCAACTCATGGTGTGATTCACGTACAATTTGTTATTTAATAATATTGTTTTCCCTACAACTTCGTCGTACCATCAGCACCATAATAATTATAATTGCAATTGTGGGTGTTTTTTGTTGTCATCAACAAGATTCACATCATTTAAGAGGCGCTTTTACTGCATTCATTCTTTTTGTTGCTCAACTTAGATTTGATAAAGAATTCAACAACAGAGACAATAAGACAGGAAATACATTAGACTCCATGGTATCAGATGGAGGATCTAGACTTTGCCGACGACCTGGCATTTCTATCTCACATTCACCACCAAATAAGGAGAAAGACCCAGAACTAGGTGAGGCCTGAAGGTGCACCCAAGAAAAACAAAAGGTTGCCCAGTCAGTACAGGGGTAAAAATAGACATTAAGATCAACAATGTCCTCATCGAAGAAGTAACCTCTTCTACCTATCTAAGGAGTGTCAAGACCAGGATTGGAAAAGCAATAGGAGCATTCTAACAGTTGTGTTCTGTCTGAAAAGCAGGAAGCACAAAGAAAAGCATGAAAAACATAATTTTAAATACAAATGTTAAAAAGTGTTTTGTTGTGTGAATCGAAAACATAGAAACAAGCAAATTACAGTTTTTCGGCAATTGTTGTCTGAGAAACATTATGAAAACCCACTTTCCTAGATCATGAGAATTGTAGTGTGATGGGGGTGCATCAGACAACTGCCAGTTGACTGAGAGATCATAAGGAGAACATGGCGATTGATTTTAAAAGGAGAAGATGGGGATGGATTGGGCATACACTCAAGAAGCCAGGCCATAAAGTGACGAGATAAATTCTTAGACTGAACCACCAAGGGAAAAGAAAGAAAGGAAGGTCGAGATTCCGAGATCCATCTGGGATCGGGATCTAGTAACAGATAATGGGACACTGATGGATGAAGATGGAGAAGATTGCCCAGAACAGACTCAGGGCCAAGTGGAGAGCACATCTTGACGGCCTATACCCAATAACAAGGTAAAAGAGGCGAGTAATGATGAGGAGGAGGAGGAGGGTTGCTTTGACACTGCCTGTCAGGGGAAATCCATGGTCAGGGGGATACAACGTCATAGCAGACCAATATGCAGATACTCGATGAAAAATACATCTCCAAACGAGGATTGGTTTCATGTCTTCTATGTGTAAAAGCGAAGCACCTAACCGCCTCAGCACAGACGCCGGTCAAAACGCCGAGCGCATGGCTTCACATTGTAAGATATTACATTAATTTATATTGTCCCTCCAGACAACATTTTAAAAGTCAGCACTGCGAAACGGAGTGGGAGTTGTCAAGAACATTCCGTGAGAACTTGTGCAGATGACAGCCGCTCTGAAAACATCGCCTACAAAATAGCTGTTACATTTCCGGTGCTTATCATTAGTTTTAGCAAGAATTTTTCAGCACTTGCGATATGAAAAGGTCGAATAAGTGTGAAGATTAGAAGCATTATTTTGTAACTCAGAGCGGTGTCAGTGCGGAACCGGCAAACAAACAGGAAACCATCTTCTACAAGCCTGCACAGTGCTCGAGACATTTTAAACGAAATATCGGCTCAACCCTAGGCAGAGAGACCAACAAGTCTATGGGAGCCTGGAGGACCTGCGGTCAACAACAGCCTTTGCACTAGAGACTGAGATGTTTATTTAGAGGAGAAGAAAAAATATTATAGAGAGCAACATACTAAGAAATGAAGGAGGAAATATAGAACTACATATCTTTGATAAGAAAGAATGGAGAAACTCCACCAGATCACCCGCTAATCGTTAGTCTGTCTATACAAAACCCAAACGTTTTATCGAGTATCTCCATATTAAAATTTCTTCTGGGGCGCTCTATCCCTGTCAGCCTGAGTTGGCCCTGACAGGCAGTGTCAGAAGACCACCTCCTATACGATCTAAATTGTGACGATGTTAGCGTTAAAAAATCTCCTTTAAAGAAATAGGAGCATTGACATTTAGCGATTCCCTAGTGAACGTACTACTCTAAGGTATCGAATAAGCCCCCTCCC
>NW_004797364.1:1218943-1223110 GCF_000002075.1 Aplysia californica
GGGGGAGGGTTGACAAGAAAGAGAGACAGAAAAAACACGTGATCAAGAGAAAAACTATAAAGATTAAAGTAGAAAAGACAAGTTAACGACCTTTTCTTTCGTTTTATAAAACTCGATAACCTGGTATCATGACATTTTTAAAAAAAGTCAGTTCCCTTTTACTGTGGTTTCGCATTTGATAGTTCCCTGCCTATGAAACAGTGGTGAACGCTGACATTTTGCTACCTTAGAATTGCAAAGTTATGTTTAACATTATGACCATTTTGAGTTACTTAGACCATTAGGTAAGAAACCAAACGTTCTGTCTCCTCCAAAAAAAATCGTAAGATTATTTAGAGTCGTCATTAATGTATCTATTGCATTCGAAATTTTCGTGTTTCTTTTTTTTTGGGGGGGAGGGGGGTTATTGGGGGGGTGTTTCTTTTTTGTTGTTTTTTTTTTGTTGTTTTTTTTTTTTTACATAATATCTACAAATGTGCTGACTATTATGCCCATCCTAAGATAATAAAAACTCGAAATAGAACTCTGCCATCTAAAGTGTCCTCAAAATGACATTCAAAGCTAAGCTTTGGGCGTCATTTCTAGTCTTATCGCGTACAGCTGTTTGACAGACGGCTGTGTTAGCAAAAAGAGTAATTTCCTTATCTTGGCTGGCGACTGATGGAAACAAATATCTTATGTGTTTAACCTATGTTTTTCACCCCCTGATTATTGAGACTTTACATCAACGCTTGTCCTGACAAGATGTTTTAAAATTTTATTCAGGGGAAATCAAAATAAAGCCTTAGAATCGTTTCCCCTGTTACCGAGTCTCAAATATCTCTTTTAACGAGTGCACCAATGTCACCCTTACTTAGCACAGCAATTTGTATCAATTTGTCATTTTGTCTTAACTTAAAAGTATTTTTGTTCAACAATTGAGGTTAGATTTTTTAAGAAGATTCTGCATAGATTCATAATAATATAAAATATTATTATGGTTTTTTCAGATCCAATGTACACGTAAGAAATACAATAAATGCCACATGGCAAGTTTAAATACCACATAGAAAGTTTCACGCCACAAAGAAAGTTCAAATGTACAAAATGACATTTTAGTACACGATTGTGTGTAACAAATAAAACGATCACTGGACTTTTGTTTTTTTTAACCAACTACGAATAGCAGATTCAAATGTAACACAATATCAAATTCAAATGCAACATAGCAAAAGAAAATATCCTCCACAAAGATTATTCAGCGTGAGAAACAATTTTAATGTGCTCAAACTGAGTTGACGACAACCATAAGCAGTTTACTTTTAGGGGGAATTGATTACCATAAGAAACATCCCGTGGTTGCTCCCGCGTAAAATAATTCTGATAGGATTGAAGCAGCTTGACATCAATATGCAGCATGATTGATACAGAACATTTAGCAGTATGAATTTGCCTTCATCGATGAAGCTGGCATCAAACTGTTAACGAAGAGAAACCGAGGAAGAGGCACCGAGTTGTCAATGCTCTGTTCGAGTAGTGCAGGATCGAAGGGGACCGAACTGCACGATGACATATTTTGATGTCGGTGACTAGGGTGGCCTGGTTCACGACTTTCAAGTAGAGGGAATGGCAGATATAATTTTCAAACCATCCCTCTAAGAAACCGTGCCAACAATCCCCACAACTTTGTATGTAACAACGCTCCTGCACAAAGATAAGGTTTAAATGGCAACTCATCAATAGATTGGGTGCAATATCTTCCCCCCTAAACACCTTTTCTTAATTAACATACACGAGAACGCTTGTGAATTTGGAAATGCGATTTGAAACTGAGACTAGATGAATCAAGAGACCAAATGCTCACTCAGCTGACTCCACAACAAAGAATGGTCACACTTGCCGAGATGATGGTACAAAAAAAACCCAGTCGTGACAAGAGTGAATATGGCAGCAGTTTTCAGATCTTCACTGCAAGCCTATGCCGAAGCGTCTTGAAGTACAATAGTATTGTGAGTAAACGTTGGTAAATTCGGCCTTACATTTCATAAAATTAGTTATAAACTTATATATACATAATATTATATCACCAGTTTTTTTATTTTTATCATTACTCTTCTTTTTTTCTTTTTTTTTTAAACTTGTTATTTCCATTTCTACTTTTTCTTCATTTAACAGATGTGTTTGGTCAAATAAACTCGAGGTGAAATATCTTGCCACTTGCATACCTTGTCTTACCTTCTGTGAAAACGTTTCTTAATATTATGGAATTAGGATTTAGTGGCGTGGGTAGCCTTGTGGTAAGGCTATCGGACCTGTAATCGTGAGATTAGGGTTCCGGGGTTCGAGCCTTAGTTTGGTCCGGTGTTGTGTCCTTTGGAAAAGCACTTTACACGATTTCCTGTTTTAATCGGTCCTTTCGGAGATAGACGTTGATCTCGGAGATCCTGCTTCTTAAGTAACCAAATTAATAGTGAACTACACAATTTCACCTTCGAATTTTTAAAATACGATTTGAAACAGATGTTCGTTGATGCAAAAGACTAAATGATCGCTTAGCAGACTCAACCAACAAAGGATGCTAACACTTGCCCAATTGATGGAATAAAAAGCCAAAGTTGTGACTACATTGAAAATGGCAGCAGTCTTCATATCAATGCAAGCCTGTGTGCTACAGCGTTTTGTAGTGCAACAAGTAAATAAAAGTAAATTTGGCTTTACATTTCATCCAATTAGTTTTATATCATCTGCAGTTTGTTTATTTTATCATAACCGTTCATTTCTGTTTAAACATGTGAATTTATTTTTGGGTTAAAAAAACAAAAAAACAATTAGTTTCGTTTCACGTGATTTCTTCCTTGTGGCACAAAAACGGCTTGTATAACTTTTTCGTGGCAAAAAAACCAAACACATTTACTTCTTTCCTTGATACATTTCTTATACCTTTAGCCTGCTTTTTCTCCAGTTCAAGCGTTTACATTTGAAATTGCTATTTGGCATTTGAATTTGCTTTTGTTACATTTGAGATTTCTTTATTTACATTTGAACTTGCTATTGTTGCATTAGGACTTTTTATGACCCCATTTGTATATTTAGATTTGGTAGGTGTACTTTGGTCTTTCTATGCGCCATTTGAATTTGTTATGTGTATATTTGAACTGAAAAAAAATATATAAATCTCCGTCACGCGGAAAATGGGACTGTTCACAGCCAAAGAGACTCCTTTGTTCACAGCACTTCCCACTTCTCACACACATTTGCATACGTATATGGCCTACGTCGCAGTTCACCAATGACACTTTTTAATGGCAATACTAGTTACAAGAAATCAATTTTACAATGAACACTTTTTTACACTAAAGGTTCTCAAATAGATGCGTTCGATAAGCATAATGTCGCGATAAGAAAAACGGACTTCCTTTAAAAAGCGATTTTGCACCTGCAGAAAAGCTTCCAAAATATGTAGAAACAGAAACCACCCACTTGGATTTTTAAATCAGTATTTATTAATAAGGGCTTTTCTAGAATGCAGCTAACAAGTGTTTACAAAAATAATGTTCTGTTAAGACAAACTGATAAAGTCATTGTACAAATGCTTGAAAGTATATGTTCGATAAATTAGGAAATATTTGATCATATGTTGCTCCAAGAATTTTAGACCGCACTGTAGTAGTTAGGCGCCTCGCAGTTCCTCGAAGGTGACTCGAGTTCGATTTCCGAGTGGAGAGAACATTAATTTAATCAAGTGTCCCGGTCTTTATCCAGGGATGTTGAATCCCTCTCAGACCGGGTTGGCCCTAGCGACCAGATGGGGCTAATAATATTTTAGTAGTCTTGCAAGATAATTCAAGCATTTTAGGTCTACAACTATGCGAGTGATCTAGCTTGAGCCACGGCGAGCGGGTGGGGGGGGAAGGGGTGTCGCCTTCAGTGCCAGGCTGAAAGGCAGTGATTTTTTTAAAACGAGGAATTAACGAGGGAAATGTTTGAGCGTACTTTATGGAAAAATTGAGACATACCGGCAGGTAGAAAGAGAGAGCAAGAGAGAGAGAGAGAGAGAGAGAAAGAGAGAGAGAGAGAGAGAGAGAGAGAGAGAGGGTAGAGAAAAAAAGAGACAGAGAGAGACAGGGAGAGAGACACAGGGAGAGACAGAGAGAGAGAGAGAGAGACAGAGAGAGAGAGAGAGAGAAA
>NW_004797364.1:1223505-1225083 GCF_000002075.1 Aplysia californica
TGTATGTATGTATGTATGTATGTATGTATGTATGTATGTATGTATGTATGTATGTTTACTTGCGGGCGTGCGTGCGTGCGTGCGTTCGTGCGTGCGTGCGTGCCCAATTTACGTTAACTGTCCGAAGTGCTGCATCAATGTATGTAATTGCAGAGCCATATGATAAAATGTGGGGCTGTATGGGCCAAAAGCCTTTCAAATCAATAAATGATTTTGAAAATCTAATCTCTCTCTCTCTCTCTCTCTCTCTCTCTCTCTCTCTCTCTCTCTCTAAATGGAAATGTGTGCGCAATGGCAACTTCGCAACAAAGATAAATCGTTAGTTTTCAGCATTCTTCCTCGCACCTGCATTATTTCACACACGATCGTCTTTGGAATACCTTTAAATCTGAATCTCTATCGTGCTGAATCGTAGATGTAAGAGTAAAAAATAGTAGCGACACTACAGATAAGACTTTGGAGAACAGAATAGGCCTAGGTGTGGCAGTTTAATATTTTTATCAGTTTGGTTTCCGTTCCCCGTCCACGTTGTTGAGAGAAAAGAAAGCATTAAGGGCACAGACAATAATGCACATAATAGGTTTTAGCAGGATTAGGGAAAGGTTTTTCAGGGACCCCTGTGAGCACCACTATGGTACATGTGTCACGACGTGGTGGAATCAGGCTCTCGTCAATTTTCCGGCATGTAGAGTTATTGGTATCATCTTAAAGCTTGTTCATTTGTCCTTATTTGGATTTTTTAAATATCCATTTATCTCGAATGCAAGTCGAGATATTTGCAATGAAGGAGGTGGGGGTCACCTGGTTTCAAAGGTAAAATCAGAGAAAAAAATGGCCGCCAAAGATTAGCTATTTCCTTAGCTCAAAAGTCTGTGGTAACTAAAAATTTACAATTTTTGTGCACTTAATCAACGTTTTTCAGTAAAATTCACACAGAAATGTATTCTTTAGTGGGCCTGAAAGGTGTTAAGCCAAAAAAAAAAGAATTCAATAAAAATTCACACATCTGCGAAAAAAAATGCCAGTTTCTTCTCTTTGAACATTTTGACGAGAGCCTGATTCCACCACGCTGCATCACATATAAAGTGACATAATAACAAAAAAACCACCAATCTCCTTGGTGGGAATATGCAGATGTTGTAGAAATTTTTGAACTTTCTTCGTGGTTTTTTCTTTGCTTTTGTTTTTGGCTTTTTTTTTTACATTTTGGTCTGTTTGTTGTTGTTTGTTTTTCAAATTATTTTTTCTTGATGCCTTGAGTTTATTTCAGGTGCTAAACTGTGACAGGAAGAACACTTATCGTCTGAAAAGATGTATTACAACCTTTTTTTTCGTTGCGTAACTTTAGTAAAAGTTAATTGGGTATGAACGTTTTAAGTGTCCTGAAATCAATCGATGTAAGGAGATTTCTCTGTAAAGTAAGGGAGATCTGTTAGGTGGAAATCCTGACTGTGATGATGGGAAACTGGAGGAGACGGAGGAGGAGTGCATGAGGAAAAGGAAAAGAACGATGGTGGCGGTGCTGATGATGATGATGATGATGATGATGATGAGGAGGAGGAGGAGGAGGAGGAGGAG
>NW_004797364.1:1225992-1229921 GCF_000002075.1 Aplysia californica
GTGTGTGTGTGTGTGTGTGTGTGTGTGTGTGTGTGTGTGTGTGTGTGTGTGCAAGTATGTGTGTAGTGTTTATGTTCGTATGTGTACCTAAAACATGAGTAGTAGTTGAAGCACACACGGCAGAAGGCTAAATAGTTTTCAATGTTCTCCTGCATCCGAAAGCTTAAAAGTCGTTCAACAGCATACATACTGTGAATTATGAGAATTCGTGTTTCTGATTTCTGAACGATGGTTTGAATTGTACCTAACCATTACCTTTGGTCTGCTGCTAACCTAACATGATAAAGATTTTGTCGACAAGCTGTTCAACTATTCGAAGCCCAGAAATCATTTTTTTTTTAGGAGAGGAGGAAAAAATCTTTTAACTATCCTACCTACAGTATGCATCTTTTCTTGCTTAGAATTATAATTTGGATGTCGACAAAGGGTTTCTTGAGCACATGCAGCCGATACAGTAGTAGGTTAAGAAACTGCAATATAAAAACTTTTAAAATGTGAGGATGCAGAGGCTAAACCTGAAGAGCTGGCCCACGATATGTGTCCACTACGTACTTAAACAGTTATAAGGGAGCGGAGTGGCGAGTTTCAAGCTCCGGGCGTCTGAAACAAAAGGACCTATTTAAAGGACATTAACTGTAGGAGAAACAAAGTGACTGGGAAACCAAAATACGGAAGTAAAAATGATACCAGAACGACAAGGATGTCATAATAAATGTTTTATTTCTTTATTTAATTCAACAAATACCACTCAATTTGCAAACGCGTTGAAAGATATTTTCAGAATATTAGTAATCGTTTCAACAGTATTATCCTTCTTTCTTAAGCACACCCGTTTCAAAACTATAAATAACTGTTTTATACAAACGAGGATCACAACCTATACGTTGATAGCACCGAGCCAAAGGATAGAGATGGTGATTACATGGCATTTCTTCTTTCTCGTATAAACATTATTTCCATGTATTGGGCAAAGTTAAATTTGATAGCCCCTACTGTTGTTTACGTCATGGATGTTGTGATGTCAACAGCAGCTCCGGCGGTTTGAGGGGTTTCTAGTGGGGTTTGCTTCTTTTTAACTATTCACTGTCGTCCTTTGCTACCCCCCTTCTTTTCTGTGTTTGCTCATTTCTTGTAACTCTAATCGTCTTCACTTGTATGACCTGAAGTGTTGCAAATGCAACCTTCGTCTAACCATATCAAAGGATGGAGAGTGGAAGTCATGTGAGAACTACTATCAGGGAAAAGTCCAAAACAGACTCAATATTTTGTACGACACTAAACATGAGAAGGGCAACACCAAACCACCATGTTTCAAAAACTTTTACAATCTTTAGCGTCTTGCAATGAGCTGACGTGATAAATGTTGTTGCTTTGTTGGCTTGTCTTTTTGTTCACTGATTCGGCATGTATTGCTTTTTTAAATTGTCGTTTATATTGGGGGGGGGGAATTTGTCGGTTTTAGTTTTTTTTATTTTGTTATATTGTTTTATTCAATCTTTTTTAGTTGCGGGGAGGGGGGGGCTGCTATTCAAAATCTGTTGGCTTTTGATTCCAGCAATCTTTTTCCTTCTTAAAAAGACAAGAAACATCTAATAATGCAATCATCATCCAGTGCCAGATCTGTGACAGATATCAGCGATCATGGTTTTCCATTCATTCCTTTGCTCGGATGCTCTAAAAAAAAAAAAGCTACGTTTCCCTAATCTTTCCCTGTTACCCATTTGTTTAGGTTCTCTAAGTGTGTTGTTCTGGGCATACCCTTGCCTCGCTTGCCCTCAATTTTGCCAGTGAGAGCTAGATGTTAAAGACCCTTACGTCTATTCAGGTGTCCCAAAAACTGCATTTGTCGTTTCCAGATTGTTTTTAACATTGAGCGTCCCACGTGGGCTTCATCAAGCACTACCTCATCTGATTTCTTTTCCTTCCACGATAATCTTAGCAGTCTCCTAAGAAACTAGATTTCTGTTGCTTCGGTTTTATTTTCACTGTCTTTAGTTATTGTCCAGCATTCACAGCCATATAGAAGGGTTGACCAAACATAGCATTTCAGGACTTTCATTTTGGTGTTCATTGATAGGTTTCTATTTTTAAGGATTGGGCTCATTCTATTGAAACTAGCCTTAGCCATTGTAGTTCTCCTTTTATTTCTGTGGAACATTTGACATCAGATGTTATCATATATCCTACATATTTAAACTGTTGGACTTATTTGGTCTTTTCACCTTTGCTAATGAGATTACAACTAGGCAACTTGGATTTGCTGCTTTTTTGGATATTACCATGCATTCTGTTTTCTTTACATTCAACAATAATCCTTTACGTTCACTTTCTGTTGCAACAGTATCTAGAAGCACTTGAAGTCCTTTGAGGCCTGGACGTTCTTCTATGTTTCTAAGGATTGTTTCACTGTACATGTTAAAGAGGTCTGGTGACATAACACATCCTTGCCTCTCTCCTCGCCTAATCTGCTTATATTCACTGTATTCTCCATTAATTCGTACAGCAGCGTTTTGGTCCCTGTACAAATTTCTGATAATTCTTAGATCTTTTCCATCTATGTCTACCTTTTCCAGTATTCTAAATAGCTCATCATGTCTAACTTTATCGAATGCCTTTCATATCTTCTGGGATCTCACCGCTGTCATGAATAGCATTTAGGAGCTTTGTGTTTATTTCAGTGCCTAGTTCTTCAAGCCCGACAATCACTTCAACTGGAATATTATCTGGCCCTGTGGCTTTTCCTTGTTTCATTTTAAATAATGCAATAGTAAATCGAGTTTAAATATCTTGGCAACACTTTTTCTGAAGACAGAGAAATAGAAATGCGAACTTAAAAAGCCATCGCTGTCACCGAACAGCTCGCATCCCTCCTATCTCATCCAAACATCTCCATGATCACAAAGAGGCAGCTTATCACCTCAATATTCATACCAATATTATGTTATCAGTTCCAGACCTGGACTTTAAGCAAAACCCATGAAAGTACAATCACCGCATGCGAAATGAAATGTCTCCGCAAAACCCTTAACATCACAAGACGATACAGTCAGAGAAATGAAGAAGTAAGAGCAGCTATCAGCACTGAGTCCTGCCTGCGTTACATAGAAAGACAAAGGATAAAATGGTTTGGCCACCCGTAATGCATGTCACCTGACCAGCCAGCCTCGAGAGCCTACAACACCAAGCACTCAGGCTATAAAGGAAGAGGAAGGCCACGCAAAAAGTGGATCGAGTATGTCAAGGAAACCCTAAGAAAACATAACAGAAACAACTGAAAGCTCTGTGGAGCTGGCCTACCAAAAAACTGCATCTCCCCTCGACGCTTAACGGCAACAGAGTATGAAAAAGTAAAAGTAAAGTAAGTATATGATAAATCGTAGTAATCCGTCCAGCTGTTTTAGCCCCTTGGCCTAGTGAGGGCTTACGACAGGAGTATGGGAGATTTTCTTTTCCTCCCTCACAGTTTTTCTTACTCCCAGAAGTTTCTGATCTTGTGCAGGATTATTATCAGATTGACATTACCTGAAAAGGGATTACTGTTTTGGACCGCAACCTAAAAATGAATTGATTAAGACTGGTGACGTTCTTGGTGTGTGTGTGGTGTGATATAGGGGCTGTTCTAGGGCATCTAAAGACGATGACAGTGTGGCGATGAGAGAATATTTCATTCACTGTCATTACTCTATGGGGATTAATGGCTTTACATTTTACATACTTAGGATCAGTGTTCCTTCATTCTGTGTCAAGAGATGTAATATAATTAATTGCGCGGAACACCACTCATGACAATCTGATTACTGTATGTGATTGTGCATGTTACCGTTGGCATGTGAACAATCATTTGAGTGCGTGAAAGAGAGAGAGGGGGAAAGGGAGAGAGAGATAGAGAGAGAGGGGGGTGCAGGGAGAGAGAGAAATACACACACACA
>NW_004797364.1:1230098-1231156 GCF_000002075.1 Aplysia californica
ATATATATATACTAGCTCAGTACCCAGCTTTTCTCGGGGTCGACGCCTTGACGTCACTGCTCCTACTGGTCTACGCGCGGAGGTATTTTACATCTATATTGCTGTCTAGCCTTTAACAGTCACACCTGGCTTCTAGATCTATATTGCTTTAGATTAGGTCTGCCTTGATTAACTCCTCTCTTGATCTACATTGCTTTTGTGTATTACTATTTAGCCCTTCACAATCATAAAATACAGGTTTCGCCTTACACATTCACAAAAAAGCACTAAGAAAATAATAATCCTCGAAAGGGCTACTACACTGTAAAAAGAACCCACCGACGTCTTCAAAATCACAGAGGGCAGTGTCTATAGTTTGTTCACTTTCCTATGACAGCGTTAAAACAATTCTAGCGCATTGACAAATTTACCTGTGCCCACGAAACTTTGCATGGCACTTCTACAGGCTAGCGACCAGTCAAAAAAAATTTTTTTTAATTCTTGACCCAGTTATTAAAAAAGTTTTTCTCTTTGGGCCCTTTACGAAAAACAGCTCTTTGGGTGCATACACAGGATCACGTCTCCACGTACTTCAGGTGAGTCTCGAAAATGACTCACCGCGTCTCTTAAATCGTGTTTCTCAGGCGACCGTTAAAGAGCGGTAATGAACTTACGCAATAATCACAAAGGCCAAAGAAGGACGGGAACTTTTGTTATATATATTTTTCTAAATTCAGGATGTGAATAAATAAAAAATCGGGCTCCGTCATGGGAACCTATCCATCTTTTTGCAGGTACTTAACTTCCAACTCTGTAGCTGTTGTAGTTTTATGGGAAAAGTGACACATTTGTTTCCAAGTTGCTAAATATATAACATAGACAGAAGCAGACAAACAGAGGTTCAGATAGAAATAGAGAGAAAGAGAAAGACATAATATGATGGATATTAAGGATTTTTTTTATTTGTGTTTGTAGTTCAGAGATCAATACAAAAGTACTAACAAAAGTTGAAAACAGACAGATAAGATAGATAGATAGATAGATAGATAGATAGATAGATAGATAGATAGATAGATAGA
>NW_004797364.1:1232961-1235441 GCF_000002075.1 Aplysia californica
TAATAATAATAATAATAATAACTAAAAAGATCATAAAAAGGATGATGATGACGACGACTACAACAACAACAACAACAACAACAATAATAATAATAAAAGCAACAACAACAACAACGACAAAAACAACAACAACGACGACAACGACAACAACAGCAGCATCTCTCAAGCCCTCTTGAGAGATTTCGGTCCAAAAGCTCTACCGTAGCTCCTTCTCATCTTCAACATGACCTTCAACTCAGTAGCCGGCACTTGTTCGAGGAGGACAAACGGAGATTGGACTGCTTTACAAAGCAACATTAGTATGGAAATAGCGAAGTCTGACTTCCAAAAGTACTTGTGAATAGAAAGTGCAAATTCTATCTTGGCACAGCTAGCCCCAACTTGGAAAGAGCAAAGTCTCTCTTACGATAGAACTGCGTCTTTGAAAGAGCAAAGTCTCTCTTACGAAAACCACTTTGACCTGGAATGAGCAAAGGTCTGTCACGAATACCCCTATGACTTGAAAGAGTAAAGCTTCTCTTACGGAGACCTTGTCCATTTTTTCCCAAACTGAAGATACTCTCGTCAGAAAAAACTATAAACTTGAATTATAATATCAAAGACCGGGTACATTTCATTGACCACCCCTCTTTGCTTCCTATTTAAAAAATATCACGGAAAAACAACAACAAAAACTCCACGCTGGTCTGCACCATGGGCGAGCAAATAAAGGGCAAAACTCTCAAGTCTCGCCACAGTCCCTTCTTGCTCTTCACTATGAATCGGAATTAGCCCTAGAGTTCCCACTTTTTAAAATGCAATTAACCTCCTTGAGGAGGTCCTGGTAACGGACACATAATATGTCCGACCAGCAGCAGACTAAAAGGAACGTTGTGGTATAATTTGAACCACCCTATTTATTGGAGACACAATTTTACATAATTATTTCACACAATGCATACTATTGCCTGTTTGTAAAAGTTTCAGATTTAAAAAACTGAATCGGAATATCCGTATGAATAAGGCAGTTAAAGGCTTAATTTAAAATACCCCCAAATAGTGGATCTTCAAGTTTTGTGCGCTGTCATTGAGCAAGAATACAAATTATGTGAGGCGTTTTGGTGAAATTAGGCGCTCGTCAACGTACCGAAAGTGGAGAAATCGACATTTCTCTGCTCGTTGGACAATTATTTTTTTATTTATTTATTTTTTTATTTTTTTTTGGGGGGGGGGGGTTCATGCTTAGCACATTTTAACCGCATTTGTCTGTTGATGTAACACCAAAAAAAAAACCTTGATCAAAGGCACTCTATGTAAATTTGCAGTTTCCAAGGACACCACACCTTTGGAAGTCGCAAAACTTTGGCCGCCATTTCCCTGCTAATTTTACCTCTGCCACCATGAGCCCCCGAGCACCTTCAATCGGGAATGGGCAGCTTTCTCTTCAAAAGTAAGGCAAATGATCAAGATTCAAAACTATATTAGTAAGTCTGAATACCCAAAAAGTAACGAGCGCCTGATTCCACCGCGTTGTAACACACATTAAGGGGATAAACCAAGGAGCTTAGAACTAATTACTGTAAACTCCTTGGGATAAACACAAAGATGGTGGCTAGTCTGCGGCGTACCTTGCCCTGTGGCCTCGGCCGGGTCGTAAACAGTTATGGTGCTATCTACTCTCTGATGGTCTCCGGCTGCCCGCTTCTTCCTCCCGCTGTTGGCGGGGTTAGTCGCTGCAGGGTTGGCTGGTGTGGCCGGTTGTGTGGTCGGTTGTGTGACCGGTTGTGGGTTGACCAGGGGGTTGGCGGTGGTTCCTGAGGCTGTTGACGGGCTGGTTGTAGCATCGCTGGCCACGACACCCGAGCATTCTTTCTGTTCGAGGAGAATAGATAGTAAGAAGGAATTGCAACCCTAAGGAATGATTTGTTTGAAAGTGCAATGTTTGTTTGTATTGTAGCGACTTAGTTGCACGACACTGGCGTGCAAAATAGTCCAGTTAAAATAAGGTTGGCTTATTATTAATGCACACATGTGTATAAAAGGCGCTTGTGAATAAGCTTTATTTGTCTGTACTTACTTCACAACTCGACGTTCTGTCAAGTCTCTACAGTACGTTTGTCTGTGTGTTTGTTTGTTTGTTTGTTTGTTTGTTTTTTTTAGTTTGCTTGTCTGTTTATTTGTTTGTTTTCTTGTTTGTTTGCCTTTTTCTCCTCCACCATATTTGTCTGTCTCTGTCTGTACCTGATCGTCTGTATTTTTTTGTTTCACCTCACTTAAACCCGCACCGCTAACACTTCCAACGGCAGTAAGGATAATGTTCTGGCTATACTCTCCTTTATTCCTCCCTCTCTCAAAACTCTCAACTTTAACACTTCACTTTATAAGGATAATGCTCTAGGTTTTTTCACTTACCCACCCACCCACCCACCCCGAAACCCTTACTACCAACATTTTCTATTGCCAGTAAGACATACTGGCTATTCTCTCATTCACTGTCCCCC
>NW_004797364.1:1236132-1237767 GCF_000002075.1 Aplysia californica
AAAAAAAAGAACAAAAAACCAACAACACAAAATTCTCCAAATCCTCGCAGCAAACACTTCCAATGGTGCTGTTTATTCCCTGACTTACATCTGCGCACTGAGGGTCGCTGGCAGCATCACAAAGTACAATGTCACAGACAAACGCCACCTTGTCTGAGCTGCCCAGGAACCTGAACACTTTCATGTTGACCTTTACCACCACCGGGTCGTCAGCTGCAGCAGCAGGTTCCTTGGTCAACCCGCTCCGGAACAGGGAGTAAGCGGTAGCGCTGGGACAACTGAAGACAGACATACAGAATATTTTCTTCGTCTTACCATTTTTTTTTAATTTTACGGACTTATTCTATCTAATATTGTACTGTGTCCTTCAAATGTTTTCAAGGTATGCTTCAAAGAAAGTTGAGATTGTTTCTATTTGCCATCAGGCTTGCTGGGGTAATAGTGTAGATTGTAATGCGCATAGAGTTTACTATTGTGGTGGAATTTGCGCTTTACAAAAAATATTATACTACCTACTATAATTTCATAAAAGGGAAAAAATGGAGGTGTTATTTGGGACATATTTTGAGAATGTCCAAGACAAAATTGCCGTATCAGACGTAGCCTACTGGATAATTTTTGTTGCGGAAACTGAGACATTCACAACGCAATTTGTGGTTGCCAGGAAGAGCATCTCTGCTAAATAGTGGTGGGCCTTAATCGATGCCAGTGCTCTGTACTTATTAAAAACGATCCCCTTTGTGAGTTTGTAGATATTTTAGTCGCTTAGTCTATGCTAATCGATACTCAAGTTTTGGAATGTTGAGACCTACAGTTTTATCATAAAAATGCTGCTAACGAAATACTATTGTTTGTGACAAAATACAAAGACATCCAACTATTGAAATCAGTTTATCCCCCATAATTGAGAAGGGAATTTTCGGGGTTTCAGCTAAAATGAAGAACATTTTTAGATGCCCTTCTCCCCAAAAAACCAACGAAACAAACACAATCAAACAAAAAACCAGAAAAAGCTTAATTTGAACAGCATCAACAATGAGCACAGCTCAGGCTAATGCATGAGGGCCTCTACTGCATTTCGTGGTCATTTATTATCAAAAGTAATCGACATTATTACAGTGAGAAACTTTTGTTACGTCCCCTTGTTTAGTCTGAGTAGGTGCTGAGAACTTATCGATAGTGCACTCTCTTAGTCGATGTTGGCCAGTATCTTTTTTTTTTGTTTTGTTTCCCTTGCCCATTTATATGAGATTGACGCCATCTGATTAGTAGAAAAAAGTGCTATTGATTGTGTCCAATAGTGTATTACATGCATACTTAGTATATCTATTAGGGAGTGTATACAGACCCGGTAACCGGGAACAAAGTCACAAAGTATACAGACCCGGTAAGGGAACTCTTTTGTGATTTCGGAGAGTTATAGCGCCCTCTTGGCTCAGGGTTGACCTAGGTTCTTCTAGATATCTATGGCCTAGGTCTAGATCTAGATATAGGCAGACAGACATAAATCTTTGATCTAGTTCCACGGCTAGCCTAGATCTAGATCGAGATCGAGATCTAGATTGCGGATGTCTTTTTGATGAACGATCGTTTTTCCTCCGTTTTGGAGTAGGAGGAATCGCAATTTGAAGAAAA
>NW_004797364.1:1245963-1253635 GCF_000002075.1 Aplysia californica
GTTAGTAACTATGGGAAATATTTAGTGTTTTTTTTCTCATCTTCAAAAACATGGTTAAGGTGGCATTTCAAAATCTTCTTCTTCTCAATCGCATTTTTCTTGAGGATCGACTGTAGTGGGTGTCCTGTTCGGTTCTTTCTCTATTAGCCCGAACAGCTCCTCCTGGTGTGTTAATGAGGTTGGAAATATTGATTCATGTCTTATGGCGGTGTGTGTCCTTTTTCAATCGTTCAAAGGAGCTTTTGACACACACGTTTGTGCTAATATTTGTTATCGAAAGTCTAGGCAAAATCATTTCTGCCAGGATCATGAAAATTAATATGACAGCAACGAAAACACCACTACAACCAAAAACAGCAATAACCACATCAACAACAGAAACAAAAACAACAAAGACGCCGACGACGACAACAACAATAACAATATTAACCGTAACAATAATAACAACGACGACCACAACGACGAGGAAGACAATAACAACAATGATAACAATTGCAACTATAAAAACAATAACAGTAATAACCAAAACCACAACAACAACAACTACAACTACAACAACAACAACAACAACGACAACAACAACAGCCACAACAACTTTGATAATAACAGTAAAACAGGCACCTTTGCCATGTACATAGGTCAAAAGCAAAGAGTGATAAGTAATGACTCAAGCACAACAAACCAGGTAGCATCACCTTCAGTTAATTTTATCATTATGTCCGATCAGCTATAGTAAGTAAACCAAAGGCAATGATGCGCACGTTTCAAACCAAGTTACACAAATCAGATAACAGTCGGCACTTTTACGTAATTGCTTTAAAAGTTTCAAATAAACAAAACAGACTTAAAACCTACTGGAATAACAAAGTTGTTCCTTCTTTTTAAATTCCTAAATAGCCCCAAAAATGTAAAGCACGGTCAAATAATAAGAATGAGCGTCTACAATAAGTTAACAATGTCAGCTACATCAACCAACTGTGACAACAGAAGCAACAGAAGAAACAAATTGGTCACAAAACGCAGCAGTAACAGCAACATTTGAAAATTATTATTATTTATTTTTTTATCGTGATTATTTTTAAACGTATTATTATTTTTTAAGCTTATTATTATTATTATTATTATTATTATTATTATTATTATTATTATTATTATTATTATTGTTATTATTATTATTATTATTATTATTATTATTATTATTATTATTATTATTATTATTATTATTATAGACAGTTGCAATATGTATAGCACAAATTCCCGCTAAACAACAACGCCAGCAAACCTGATAGCATCCTGAAATATTCTCAAATTCCTGGGAAGCATAAAGTGCAAACTGCCATATTCATAGGCGCTGATAGTGTTAGTTTCAATAAACTACTTTTTACGGCACTTGCAAAAAAAAAATATGTCATAATGTAAATGTCGAAAGTTAAAAAATTAGGAGACCAGATCACGATGGAAGATGTTTAATAATAGAATCGAAGGAGCAAACCACACCAGAGCATTCGCCAAGCACCCACATCCAATTAACAATTTCATTACAAAGAAAGGGGGACAAAAGGGAGACAAAAAATAAACGTACAGTTCCTGCAGTCAGATTACAGCCGGGCGTGGTTTCCTGGCCGACAACAAAGATTGTACCAGAGAAGGTATTAACATCCGGGTTCACGTTGAGAAACATGCTTGATCCGTCGCAATCTACCTGCACTGTAGATGGAAACATACGTACATACATACATACATACAGACAGACATACATACATACATACATACATACATACATACATACATACATACATACATAAATACATACATACATACATACATACATACTTACATACATACATACATACATACATACATACATACATACATACATACATACATACATACATACATACATACATACATACATACATACAGACAGACAGACAGACAGACAGACAGACAGACAGACAGACAGACAGACAGACAGACAGACAGACAGACAGACAGACAGACAGACTCCGGAAGGACCATTGTATAGATACGGGAAGATGGACTGATGGCTAAATAATTATAACAGGCAGGACGGTAGATTCATAATATGCATTTTTGTGGGGCTGGGAGAGAGAGGGGGGGGGGCAGAGAGACACATAAAGATATAGAGAGAGGGACATAGAGAGGGGACGAGAAGGAGAGGGAGCGAGAGAAATAGAGATGTATAGAAAAAGAGAGAGAATGAGAGAGAGAGATAGAGAGAGAGAGAGAGAGACGAGGGAGAGATAGAGAGTGAGGGGGGCAAGAGGGAGAGAGGCATAGAGATAGGTGGGTAGAGGTGAAGAGAGAAGGGAAGAGAAAGACAAGGAGTGATAGAGAGAAAGGGAGAGCAATAATAGAGAGAAAGGGAGAGGGAGTTGGGGAGAGAGATGGGAAAGAAAGAGAGGGAGAAAGAGAGAAACACAGAAAGAGAGAGGGAGTGAGAGAACGGGCAGGGGTTGAGTAGGAACAGTCAGTCAAGACGAATAAGCAAACAAACAGACCGATGGGAGCCTATACCTCTGTTCATCTGACACCTGTCTCCATAGTAACTCTCGGGGCAGTTACACATAGATAGGACGCAGACTCCGCTGTTTTCGCACAGTGCTGTGCAGGTGCCAGACTCTAAAAATGAAGACATACTGCGTTGTTGTTGTTGGTGGTGGTGGTGGTAGTGGTGTTGGTGTTGGTGTTGTTGCTGTTGTTGTTGTTTTTGTTGTTGTTGCTGCTGTTGCTATTGTTGTTGTTGTTGTTGTTGTTGTTGTTGCGTCGTCGTCGTTGATGATGATGATGATATTTTGTTCCCGCCTATAGGAGTACCCAGAATACACATCTTCCAGGTGCTGGTACTTATCTCTGCATTGGTGTGATGATGATGATGATGATGATGATGATGATGATGATGATGATGATGATGATGATGATGATGATGATGATGATGATGATGTCTTCTATTTCTATCTGCTAAGATTCAGTCTTATTTCTTCAAGTCTTCAGTTTCATCTCACCCCCCCTCGCCCAACTTCGCCCCGCTTCGCCTCATCTTGTTTATGGCAAAATGGCCGTGGTTAGAGCGGACACAACTTTGCAATAATATAATAATAATAATATGTGAATCTGTGTTTAGTTGCTGACAAAATTGCCTATAAAATCAGCCGTGGTTCGAATATCTCCGAATTTCCTCTTTATAAACACAAGTAGGGGTTTTAAAAGGTTCTAATCTACACTTTAACTTATCAACTTTCAATGTGACCTAAGTCAGCATCATGGCCCGGCTTTTTAGGATATAGGCTTACACATTATGTCCTAGAAAGATAGTTAATCTCATTTTGAACTAATGATACTTTACTGCTTCACCTTGGTTATAATCTCACTAGAAGTTGTCTTAAAAGGGCCTAAAACTCACTTTTGAACAGATCGTATCTTTCTGCATCAGCTTGATTACAATCTTACTCGTCTTTAAAATAGGCTTAAGACTACGTCTCCTTAGGCCCGACGAGACGTCGCGTTGCGCCCGGTAGTCACTAGTGATTAGTCGCGATGTGTGTATCGTTCTGCGTGACCACATCACACATCACACACACTCCTTGGCTAGGTACTTTGACCTGTGTTGATGCTTTAAAAGGTCCCCACCCCCCACCCCCAGACTGTCGCGGGCGGCGAGGCCCTATAATAATAATGGAATGCATTTATATAGCGCATATCCACTTATGCAATGCTCTATGCGTTTAACATGATACATATTATTATGGATTTACAAGTCAATTTTAAAGGCACATAGTGTAACATACGCTTGCACACACATATCCACGCTCGCACGCACCATACACACACATACACACATACATACACACTTACGTACATACGCACATACAAACTCACAACGATCTACAGCTTTTATGGATTCTGTCTAATCGAAATATGATAAAAATATAAATGCTTTTAGTTTCTTTTTGAAAATTTCTAGATTTTCTGCTTCTCTGATAGTCTTTGGAAGCCTATTCCAAACAAGTGGGGCAAAATATGAAAAAGATGTCGCTATGTCGCTACATGGACCTATCGCTGGAGACGGTCACGTCAGGCTAGACGTCGCGACGTGCATAAGGAGACGGGAATTGAATCCTCTTAATTGACTGATTTTGGAACGGAAAAGGAGACACACTCTGACACTCAGTTTTGAACTTTTAATATCTTCTTGCCTCACCTGAGTTGTCACCGCATTTGTAGTCCCGTGTTGTTATGGTACCAGTTGTGGCCGTGGCACAGTCACAGTCTCCCTGTGTCACGTCGCACTTTGCGCCATCGTCGCACTGCGCCCCCTGCCGGCGACAGTCAAAGTCAAGGACCGCTTGAGCTGGGGAGCAGTAGTAGTAGTAGTAGTAGTCGTAGTAGTAGTAGTAGTAGTAGTAGTAGTAGTAGTAGTAGTAGTAGTAGTAGTAGTGATAGCACTAACAATAACGATGATGATGATGATGATGATGATGATGATGATGATGATGATGATGATGATGATGAGAGGAGAAGGGGATGAAAAGGCAAGAAATGAAATCAATGAGTAGCTCATTATCCACTAGATGGTCTAACCTTATAACGTAATCTACTCACCTCGGCACTAATCTGACCCATGTGTGCTGCAAGTGCTGTGCAAACTCTTACTACAACCAAACCTAAAAGATTTACTCACCGGAAGCGGCCACAACAAATGTTGCTAGGAGAATGATGGTGGTCATGTGATCTCGTCCAACAGGGGCCATGCTGCTGCTGTGTGTTGTCTTCTTGACCTTACACTGAGCGGTGGGCTTGTGGTTTGTTTCCCTGTGTTGAGATCTTCTTTCGTTTGCCGTTTTGGGAAACGGGACAAAAGGTGCTGCAGTATGCGCGTATATTATGTTACTAGTGTAAAATCTCTTCCGTAATTTTAAAATAATTATTGTGTATAATATTGTCGGCGTAAAATGTTCTCTTTATAAGACACAGGATAAGAACTGCTAAAGCTTTTGTTTATACATATAATTGTTGCGAAATTTTCTCCAGGTATATAAGGGTGTTGCATCAAGTCCTACCCTAAATTATAATTCCCCTGAGTTCCGTCGCGTTGTTCTCCCACACCGTTGTTGTCGGGTTTTTTTAGCTCTCGTTAACTGCCAGGCCGTTTTTTGCAAACGTTACACCACTTTCCTTAATGAATGTCCTATGTATATTTTTTATCAGGTTCATGTATTGTATTAGTCTTTTCCAAGCAGTGGTGCTTTGGTATAAGACAATGTATTTTAGTAGTTTCGAGACTTTCTGTTAGAAGCGGGTATGAAGTTTTCTTCAGGCGTTGATGGCTACGACTTCCAAATGTCTGTGAAGCCTGTGAAAAGTATGGAAGTAAAGAGAAATATTATTCACCATTGGGGGTTTTTTGTGTGTCTGTCTGTAAATCTCTTGTCATTCTACAACTACAGTTTGAGAAGACTGGTATATTAACAAGATTTTACAATTTGTTGGCCAAATGTAAATACGTATATGCCCAAATTCTGAATTTTGGGAGCAATTTCTTAATTTGTTGTTTCGGCTGCATGTGCACCAGAAATATTTTGTCGAAATTTAAATTCTAAATGTTGAAAAAAGCAATAGAAGATACTTAATAAAGGTACAATTGTTAAAAGAATGAAACACGTTTTTTTCTATCTGTCCTAAACAAAATGTTGCTTTTTGGGCTTCGAACATCTAAACAGTTTGCCAACGATAAGGGACTTCTGTATTTTGAGTACTCCTGTCATTGAGGCAGCCACCTTGTTTAATGAAGTCTTTCTGTCTTTGCTTTCAATGTAAAAATGTCATTACAAAATAAATGTAGTTACCATAAGTTTGATATTGTTTCAGAATGCTATCATGTCTACTGGGGTAGCAATAGATTGTATAAAACGCATGGAGCTTGCTGTTGAACGAGAATTTGCTCTATATAAATTATGTTATCTTTTCATTATTTACCATTATCTAAAAACAAGGTCAAGATCTCTTTCTCATAAATTTTTGCGACTTGTCGAGTTCTTATGTCTGAATTCTACGGACGTCACATGTCTTCTGAGCCATAATGATGAACCCAGGGTTAATCCACAGTGACGATACGCTGGAGACCACTTGAGGAGATTTTAATATAGAGACTATGCAGAAATAGAAGTTGATGTGCGTAGGCGATACAAAGAAAAACCGTTTGAATTCAGTTCAAGAAAGATGAAGAAACAGAAACTGATAAGCGAAGGAGAGTTGTCAATGTGGCAGATTCCCCGCCAAAAATCATATTGATTCATTTGACCAGGGAAAAGTCTCTAGGCATTTTGGTCGCTAGGCTGTCTGTTTTTGCTTTCGTTTTTTCAGGTTTCTTTACTTTTGTTTTATTCTTCCTATCACCTGCAATATGCAAGTCCCTGAACGTCTATTAGCAAATTATTTTGCGGTCAATAAAGGTTGACTTTTACCTTACGTAAAACGCAAAAAAATGCGTCCGTTACGGAGTTGGCAGTATTATGCAAGGTTTGGCATACTTTTCACATCAATTCGACGAGAAACCTGGAACTGATCCGGCAACCCTGGTGCATTGGTAGGGCAAAGTACAAAGGAAGACATTTTGAATTGTTCACTAACGCAGTTTAGACTTTTTGCTCACTGGTGCATTTGTGTTGACGGAGATGGTGATTATTTGGGATAAAAAGGATAACATGTTATAGAAACCATCCAAAGCTTTTATTTGATATTTGGAAATGATTATCTAAGAGGCAAACATTTCTGTCAACTTTAATATGAGACGATACAATTGAAGGAAAAACTAGATGGTATATCAGACTAAGAATACATAATTATTAATTTGGGTAATATATTATCATAATGCTTGAGGAAGTCCATCTTATTCATTTCGTCCCTTTTTATAGAGTATGTACCAGCGCCCCTTAAGTTACCCTTAACATATTATTATGTTTCTATATCATTTCTTAGCAAGACAAGGACCCAAATACCTGGCCGCTGATTCACGACTAATTGAAAGCATACACTCCCAGTTTGCGAGCACATTACACGTGCATTACTCATGTCCTCAGTATGGATAAGTATGGTCGTTTTTGTTTTCATCTTGCAATTATTATTATTATTGTTGCTGCTGTTCTCCTTCTCCTTCTCCTTCTTTTTTTCTTTTTCTTCTTCTTCTTCTTTTCTTCTTCTTCTTCTTCTTCTTCTTCTTCTTCTTCTTCTTCTTCTTCTTCTTCCTCCTCTTCTTCCTTTTCTTCTTCCTCTTCCTTTTCTTCTTCCTATTCCTCTTCTTCTCTTCTTCCTCTTCTTCTTCTTCTTCCTCTTCTTCTTCTTCTTCCTCTTCTTCTTCTTCTTCCTCTTCTTCCTCTTCTTCCTCTTCCTTTTCTTCTTCCTCTTCCTCTTCTTCCTCTTCTTCTTCTTCTTCTTCTTCTTCTTCTTCTTCTTCTTCTTCTTCTTCTTCTTCTTCTTCTTCTTCTTCTTCTTCCTCTTCTTCTTCTTCTTCCTCTTCTTCTTCTTCTTCCTCTTCTTCTTCTTCTTCCTCTTCTTCCTCTTCTTCCTCTTCCTTTTCTTCTTCCTCTTCCTCTTCTTCCTCTTCTTCTTCTTCTTCTTCTTCTTCTTCTTCTTCTTCTTCTTCTTCTTCTTC
>NW_004797364.1:1253940-1255800 GCF_000002075.1 Aplysia californica
TGATGATGATGATGATGATGATGATGATGATGATGATGATGATGATGATGATGTTTCGGTATCCGGAAGTTAATGTTGTTGTTAACGTTGTTTTCATTATTTTGGTTTCCATTTTTTGAAGTCTAGGTCGCAACTAGTCGCAGCGTTACAGTCGTTATGTTTTGGGGTTTTTTAAGATGCGACAATCTATTACTGGAATAGAAAATATTACCTTCTTGCATTCAGTTTACAAACAAAACAATGGAAAATGCATGATGTACGTTGAAAAGATAAGAAGTGAATGGAATTACAAAATACAAGCGTAAACACACATAAAACAGGATACAAACACACACATACTCTCACACACACACACAAACACACACACACACACACACACACACACACACTCACATACATACACACACACACATACATACATACACACACACACACAAACAAACAAACAAACAAACACACTACCTTGATGGTGCATGTGGTCAAAACAAGAGTAATAAGACACACAGTATTGTCGAACTTAAAAGGCCATAGAAAAACGGAATTCACTTCAGAATCTCTAAATAAGAAGCGTTGAAATCTGGAACTGAAGTGAAAAAAAAAAATCTTTAAGAATCAGCTCATCTCAAAACATGGACAAAAGGGGGTTTGTTTGTTTGTTTGTTTTCAATTCCATATTCGTTGAACAAGTCAAAGAACTTCATACTATGTTTTCATCGTTTCAACCTAGATGACTGTAGATCGGGCATTTGCGAGCGTGTCCAAGTTTCTGGATAAATTCAGGGATTCCGAATGTCATTTGGGTCAAAACAGGATGGGGGGGGGGGGCTGGTTGGAATCACATAACATATATGAGCTCTTAAAAGTGAGACTAAAATAGACACTACGGCACGTTAGTCAAGGTTGCTTTCAACTGAGCCAGAAATCATTTTAGTTTTCAATACCAACAGTTGTGTTCAATAATTGTCAACTCATCGCGAGCCAGACTCAAATTTCTCGCGGGCGGGATCTCACCAGCAGGCCTTTGTTTGTCCATGCCTGCTGTATATTGTCAATAGAATGATTTAAGACTTTGAAAAAAACGCCTAGTTTGGCTCTTAGTTTGTCCATGCCTGCTGTATATTGTCAATAGAATGATTTAAGACTTTGAAAAAAACACCTAGTTTGGCTCTTAGTTTGTCCATGCCTGCCTGCTGTAAATAACGATTTAGGACGTTGAACAAACGCCCAGTTTGGCAGACCATAACCAAGAATCCGAGTAATCAGCTTTTTATTTTCTTAATTTTGATTTTCATCCTCTGTTGCCGTTAAACTTCGAGGAGAGATGCAGTTTTCTATAGAAGGCCAACTTTGCAGCTTTTCAAATAAGATGTAATTTTTCAAGGATCCCTTGACTCCCTCAATTCATCTTCTGCGGGGCCTACCTCTTCAGTTGTAGCCTGATTACTTAGTGTTTTCGGCTCCCAAGGTTGACTGCATAGGAGACATTCGTAACAGGTGACCTAAATCAATTGTTAGTCTTTGTTTTTCTATGATGTACAAACAGGATTCTCATCTTGACTCTTCTTGTAATCTTCAGCGTTTTGCACAGACATTTCAACTCTCATGAAGGTATTTACTTTCGTGGGTTTTACTTAACGTACAAGTCTGACATTGATAGCATAATGTTGGTACAAACATTCGTTTTGTATTCATAGAGATATTTAAAAGATGATAGTGTTGGCTCTTCCAAAAGCCTTGACCTGATCTATGTCGGCTTCCTTGTTATGCTCGATTGTTGTTGTTTTTTATCACTCTCTCTCTCTCTCTCTCTCTCTCTCTCTCTCTCTCTCTCTCTCTCTCTCTCTCTCTCTCTCTCTCCAC
>NW_004797364.1:1257740-1259728 GCF_000002075.1 Aplysia californica
ACACACACACACACACACACACACACAGGGGCGAAGGCTGACACGTTTGACGGGGTAATCATTGTGAGATAAGGAATCAGGTAGAGATGTCACATAAGAATAGATTTCCCACATTGGGAACCTTCTTATTCGAGCCGGCATCATTGAGTTGTAAATGAAAACAAGTCCTGAATATATGTCGTATGTTCAACCGCCAAATAATCGAAAAATATCTCTTGAAATATTTATTCCCATTAACACTAAATTTAACTACAGATGTGAATACAAAAACAAAAAGCAAAGGAACAGACATGGGAATGCTACAAATGTAATATTGACAATAAGCAATTTGATTTCAAATCTGGCTGCTTTTTGTCTAGTTTTTCGATGCCTGGAGCTGGTGTCATAATCGAGGTCACTATCTGATCATAGGACGTAACAGGTCGAGGAAAAAAACAAGCCCTCACACCAATCATGAGATTATTAGAAGATAGTTCCCCTCATCCTTGTGAGTAGACTCGACCAGTCTAATTGTTAGTTTACACTATGTCATTATGCTTGTGACTGCTTATAAAAGGGATGAAATAGTTTGAGTGCCATTCGAATGTTCCCTACACTTCTTTGGGGTATACTCTACCTGCCTTATTTTAAGCTTACGTAATCAGTGCTTGTTACATCTTGGAGTGGCGCGAAAAGGAGTGAACATTCAGTGAAACAGTTTTGAATGGTGTATACACTTTTCATTGGTGATTAAGAACGTATATTTACATTAAATTTATCATACCTACTTTTATTGGTGAATTTGACTGCAACGATGTTCCAAAATTAGGACGGGAAGCAGTGATTATTTGATTATTATTATAGACGAGTTACCCCTGCACACACAATTTTTCTCTTTATCTATCTATATCTGGACATTGTACCAAAACTATTCCAAGATGCTCAACCATTTTCATAAGAAATATCTCAACAGAATTTTTAACATCTAATGGTAAGACAAAATACCAGACAACGAGGTTCTTAAAAACTGCCGAGAGCCTGTTTAAGCTCAAAATGACTTAACTTCGCTGAGCTGGTCATGTCATAAGAATGCCTGATTTCAGAACTTCGCACCACCAAAAGTGCTATAAAGATTCCCTGAAAATGTCACAGGAGAACTTCAACAGTAATTCACAGATCAGTTGGAGAGCAGTGATCACAAAGGTGAAAAAAATCTTTTCAGGGTTCACGAAAGAGAAATGCTGAAACCAAGAGAGAAGCTCTCAAAATACGTACATGGACATGACATGGAAATGAGGCTTTAAATTGCTCAAAACGAGGCAAACTCTTCTCTGCCGGAGTTGATCCAATTCGCCATAGCAGAAGCCACAAATCATCTTAACTCCTCTATTTCTCTTTAAGAAACATTCTCCCCTGCAGATCCATTGGCATTCCAGACACTGACAGACGATATAATATTACTAATGCAACAATAAACAAAACATATCTATCTATCTGTCTATCTATAATACACGTAATTCTCTGCCTATTTTTTTATCCAACTAACAGTCTGTCTGTCTGTCTGTCTGTTTGCCTGTCTGTCTGTCTGTCTGTCTGTTTATATAATTATGTACATGTCTGTCTGTCTCTTTAACTTTGGAGTCCACAGACATGCAAGGCCCGTGATTACGAAGGAAGGCATTCAGGAAAAAACTCAGCTCCGCAGGATCCTCACCACACCCTATTTCCCGGCCCAAAGAATAATTATTATGGCCAATAGCTTGCTATATCCTGTACACAACCAAGGTGAGTCGGGACGGAGGAGTGGGTTTTAAGAAGGTTGCGTCTGTGTGTGTGTGTGTGTGTGTGTGTGTGTGTGTGTGTGTGTGTGTGTGTGTGTGTGTGTGTGAGAGAGAGAGAGAGAGAGAGAGTTTGTGTGAGTGTGTGTATTGAGGAGCGAGGGGGGGGGCAAGGTAAGAAGGGTCGAAACGGACTTGTTTGGGGATTTCGGCCGTGGTTCAAGGTAACGC
>NW_004797364.1:1259828-1263240 GCF_000002075.1 Aplysia californica
TGTGTGTGTGTGTGTGTGTGTGTGTGTGTGTGTGTGTGTGTGTGTGTGTGTGTGTGTGTGTGTGTGCATATTTGCATGTCTGAATGCCGTGCGCATGTGTGTGGAGATTGTATGTGAGGGAGGGAGTGTGAGTGAGTGTGTGCCTTTATTGCTTGGGTGGAGGAAGGAATTTATAATCGAAGAACAACAGAGACTTTTTGCATCCTCTTTTCCCCTAAAAAACAACTGGCTAAACCCGTCCCCTGTCCGTAGCGAGACGGCACCGAAATCAAACAAGACGTGACAATGAGAAAAAAAAGTGCTCAGAATTTGTCCACATGAAAAGACACCGTTTAACTACCACACACTGCTGTGTTTCAGCTCTTACCTGTGTTGCCGAGTGTGCATACATCTTCAGTAAGAGACACAGCTGAAGCTAAGGGTGCAACTACCAATACTGATTAGAAAATACGTTTTCATAATCCCCGCCCTCTCTCTACCCTGTCTCGTAATTAAAATGCCCGCCTACGAATCAACAAGCATCTAATATTCTGATATTAGAATTATATTGCGTGTTATCAGTGACTCTTTGAAAACCAGAAACTGCAAAAAACGGTATGTAAAAATATATACACCCACGCATGTAGGCATATTATTATTTAATACACACAAAAACACAGACGCGCATGCATGTGTGTGCGCGTGTCCGCGTGCACACACACACACACACACACACACACACACACACACACACACACACACACACACACACACACACACACACACACACACACATTTGCAATCCCAATCATTCATTTATTATTCAATATAACACCATCATAAGGCAAAGCTGTATACACCCAACTGCTCAGACCCGAACAAACCAAAGACAACTCAACTCTCTCGTTACCACAACAACAAACAGCGAAAGCCTCCATGATCCACAGGGACATGATAGTATTGATAGGCCTACGCTTGCCTCCCACGTCAACGATTTTCTCCAACGAGGAAGCAAGGGTATGCTGCGGACCGTAGATCCTGTCTCAAGAGTCAGAACAACGGACTGCGTCCGTTCCTTTGTGCGCGTGTGACACGTGCATACTGGAAACTCTTTGACTTTTCCTGCACTTCTGTTGTTGTAAATGTTCAGATCCCTTGTCAGCACTATAATATTGTAAATTGTTTCGATGTTCAGAGCCAGTTCTTATTGTTGTGTAGGCGGGAGGCTCAAAGATGACAGACGGAAGGAAGTGCTTGATCAAAGGAGTGGCAGCGTGGGGAAATATGGCGCTCGTCAAAATAATGGAATTGAAGATATTGTCATTTTCCCGCCAGATAGAGAAATGTGGTCGAATTTTTGTTGTTTTGGCTCAACACCTTTTATATCTATTTATAAACACATTTCTGTGTGTGGATTTTAGGTTTTTTTTTTAAACATTTATTAAAGACACAAAAAGATGTAAATTTTCATCTTCCAAGGGTTCTCAAACTATGGAAGTTACCAAACTTTTGCGGAAATTTTCTCATTAATTTATAACTCTAAAATCAGGCAACCCTCCCCTCCTTCAGTCACAAATATCTTGACTTCTATTCTAGAGAGATGCATATTTTTTCACTGAAAGATAGTCAAATGAACAAGCTTTCAGATGACACCAATAACTCCACGTACCCAAAAATTGACGAGTGCCTGATTCCACTGTGCCGTGACTAATATATTTTAGATTGTTTAGATGTTCTGAGCCAGTTCTGTAAGTTGTGTAGGTGAGGACTCAAAGCTGACAGACGGAAGGAAGAGCTTGATCAATTAAATGAGTGGCATTGTGGTGAAATCGGGCTCTTCTAAAACTAATGATATCGAAGAAAACTGTGAGGCATTGTAGTGAACTCGGGCTCTTCTAAAACTAATGATATAATGATATCGGAGAAACATTGTCGGCCTGCTAGGCATTTTCCATCCATCTTCGTTTTGTTTTCTTTTGTTTTGGGTACTATATGTTCGTCTAAAAAAAACCCACCCATTTCTGTACAGATTTTACAGCCAAAAACGTTGATCAAAGGCAGAAAAAAATGTAAATTTGTTATTTTCAATTACTCCACAGCTTTTGAAATCACTAAAGTTTGAAAGCCATTTTCTAGCAAAATGTATCCTCTAAAACCAGATTACCCGCACCTGAGCACCTCCTTCAGTCACAGACATACATGACGCTTACTTCCCCTATCTCCAACGCTCACTTTCACACATCGTTCATTCAACAGAGACGTGATACATGATGCGCGCCAACACTTTGTACAGCGCCCTCAAAACTTCCGCACGACCGGACCTTTTAGTTGTAAGAAGCTCCCTGCGTTGTAATCTTAAATAGAAAAACTCCCCACTCACACGTTGCGAAAGACGTAATTTGACAAAATGCCAGCCGGAACTTTGAAAGACTCAATGCTTATGACATTACACATATTTGACAGATATATCGCACATGCATAGAGATTGTTCTGGAGCGCAAGATCATTCACGCTGTAAAATTGCTGTCAGTTAATTTTCGTTATCATATTTATGGTTTAGATTCGAATATGTAAAATGCACATACTTTCGCAAGAGATACGGAAGTTGTAGAGATTCCATGTTCCCCTCGCAGTCTGACCTTGACTGGTCTAGTGTGGAAGACACGATGGTGGCCGCCAGAGACAGGAGAGATGGCGGAGTGGACGTGAATTCACGAATCAGCTCTTGGATAGCCGGAGACAGCGACTCGACTGACCGGTGCTTCAACCTTTCCCTCAACCTGGACGCCTCGTCAGGGACTAAAAGTCGTTGATGTAGCAGAAACTGGCACATTTCCTGATTGTCACTCCAGCAGGCGGCGACCAGAGGGGTTAACGTGACGGCGAAGAGCTTGGGGCATACGAAAAACGTCACCACTTTCGCCATAGCGCGGCCTTGGAAGACGAGTGTTTTCAGAACTTGAAGATGTCCTCGATACACGGCGTGGTGGATCTCGCTACCGACTATCTCGGCGCCGTTGCGCAGCAAAAATTGTACGTTTTCCACGACCCCGGCACAAGAGGCTTCCACTAGAGCCGTCATGTCTCTAGAGGTGAACCGCCATCTCCATCCCCTGGCGCGCGCATCAATATCTGCGCCGGCGTTGAGCAGACACCGGAGAATCCCAACACTGTCCGACTTCCCAGCGGCAATAATGAGTGGCGTCATACCGCACAGGTCCGCCGTGTTCACATCCGCGCCGCGGCTGATCAAAAACTGCGCGCTCCTTCGCCGCCCTTTTCTCAGCGCCCATGACAGCGCCGTCTGGCCGCTTCTCGAGTCCTGGCTGTCTAGTTTGGCGCCAAACTTGAGCAGCTCCTGCATGCAGAGTAGAGCGTTGCTGCTGTCGCTGCTGTCGCTGCTGTCGCTGCTGTCGCTGCTGTGGCTGCTGTT
>NW_004797364.1:1264748-1268169 GCF_000002075.1 Aplysia californica
AGAAGAAGAAGAAGAAGAAGAAGAAGAAGAAGAAGAAGAAGAAGAAGAAGAAGGAGAAGGAGAAGGAGAAGGAGAAGGAGAAGGAGAAGGAGAATGAGGAGGAGGAGGGGGAGGAGGAGGGGGAGGAGGAGGAGGAGTGCTTCCATAACAGTTCATCTGTACATGACCTGTACGTGTCCCTAAACAGTTAATTTATAGTCCCACCTATACAGAAACGCTTAAATATTGCAGACTTTGGGTGGTTGTGAACTATCTTTATTGCTTTTGTGTGTGAGTCCAGGGAACCTATACATATTATTATGTAGTTCCTTTCAGCGAATAAGACGTTTTCTTTGTTACTAATCATTATCATCGTCAGCATCACCCCACAAGGGCTAAAGTCCATTGTTTTAAGTTTTGAGAAAATTCGGCCAAAAAATGTTAGCCAAAATCAGATCCATGACTTGCGCCTTCGTTATTTTTCAATTTAAAAAATGAGAATGCAAAAAAAACAACCGAAAAAACAAGATTGTAAGATGGCGCTTGATGTCTTTTTTTTATAATAACAGCTGTATCTAGAAACCCCGAGAAATTGATGTAGGTAATTGTAAAATGTCGCCAACGATAATTTGATAAGTGAAAGTCGTTATGTGCATATTATGTACGTTTCGAGCAAAGTGTTAAAACATAATACGATAATACTTTCGTGTGATATTGGCAGGCTGCTGATAACGTCACATTTTTTTTTTAAAAGAGGATGGGGGTCCACCTATCGGGCTGAAGTCTTTATTACCTGGCCTAACGACTTGAAACTCTGCTCCTCGTGAATTTATTGTTGGTATAAAAATTACATTGCAAAATAATGGTTTTATCTTTTTCTATTGCTGTTTTCACTTTAGTGGTTGCCATCTTGAATATTACGTCAATTTAACAAAATTATGATTCTCCTCCGAACTTTACAGAGGGAATTTCCTTGCTTTTAAAAAAAATGTAGAAAAAAGTGTTGTTATTATCACAAAGGATTCGGGTTTCTTATATCTTGTTGAATTTTTTTGTTGTAAGCTTAGTATGTCAAAGTTGGGTTTTTTTTATGGTACATTTTGCCGAAATTTACACGAATAGATAAGGTTTTTTTAAACTCCTATAAGATGAAGCATTACCTCTGGGCGATCTTTTCTCCAAATACCATTAAATATCCATCGGTAAGCCTCGGAGGAGTAGCAGAAAGTATTATCGAGAAGAGAAAATTTGAAAAAATTTGTAAAGACGTAATTTTTTAAGTGATAGATAACATCTTACATAACAAAGCATGTTGGATTTCTTATCCGTATTGCTTTGACCAAAAACCATTAAAATCGTTCTAGAAAAAAAACATGAGTAATTGAAAATGAAATGTGAGGCATCATGGTGAAATCAGGCGCTTGTCAAAATAGTGAAATTGAAGAAAGGGGGATTTTATTTTTTTTTTTTTTTTTTTGCCGGTTTAGCCATTTTTATATAATTTTCGGTTTGTTTGTTGTTGTTGCTTGGCTCAACACCTTTAGTGATTATAATAAAAACACATTCCCTTGTGAATTTCACAGAAAAAAGAAACGTTGATTAAAGGCACAAAATATGTATTGAAATTGTCAAACTTTGTCAGCCATTTTCCTGCTAAATTTACTATTGAAACCAGGCGACCCCTCTTCCTTCAATCGCAAATATCTTGACTTCTATTCAAGAAAGATGCGTATTTTTTTTTCATTGAAAGCAACACAATAATTAAACAAGCTCTAAGATGATACCAATAACTCCATATGGCAAAAAATTGACGAGCGCCTGATTCCACCACGTTGTGACACATCAGTCCAGAAAAGCTGATTTTGCACAGACATGCAGAACAGGGCCCACCCAGACTCCTCCCCCACCCCCTTTTTTTCTCTTTAAAGATAAAACACCAGCAGATCTAGCGTCCATTATTATTTTATGTAAAATTTGATTTTTAAGTCGTTCTTGCTGGAATATTCCCTTTTTCCAAAATGATATCCAGTCGAGAAATGGAAATCATACATTTTTTTCTGTGTAAAACTCAAGAAATATATTTATCTTTTATATAAAGAATTTCAATAGAGAACCTATACCAGTCAATGCTGCACTTCTAGTTATTATACTTCAACTTGGGTTGCTTTCACTTTATCAAAACTATTCCTTGAAAGAATACGCTAGAGTTAAACCCAGATAAAATCCATAACAACGGGTCGTGGAAATCTTGCAATGAATATTTTTTTGATAATTAAGAAAATGTGACAACGACAGACATCAAACACCAGTTGAACAGACAGACAGACAGACAGACAGACAGACAGACAGACAGACAGACAGACAGACAGATAGACTGACAGACGGGAAATAGATAGATAGCGACCAGCATCTGTGATTTAGCGGCCAGGCACGAGACCCGAATTCGATTCCCGAAAGGGGTGGATTTTTTATTGAGTATCTCGGTCTTTCTGATGGGATGTTGCATCCCTCTCAGCCTGGGTTGGACCTGACTGGCAGTGTCAAAGCCTGTCTACTTAATAGTCTAAACAATGTTGATGTGAACGTAAAAAATACTTACGTTAAAAGGTAGACAGAGCAGGCACACACGTAGTACTACGACCTGTCACGTTGAGTCCTCATCAATGTGAATCATCTGAATGACTTAGGAAGAACACAAATCTCAATTCAATACTCACGAACTGTATGATACGTCACTCAATAAATAAAGAACTAAGACAGCCTGATTAACTCATTGATCGACACGCATTCTGGTCATTCGAGAGGGCTTGCAGACTCGCTGATTTTGGGCATAACATCGCAGCTTATACAGTTTTCAATTCCGTTTTCTTTATTTGAAACTTGAAAAGACGGGCATGGGTTATAATAATATAAAATAATATGCGAATTTGTGATTATGGTTTGTGTATAAGGGTTCGAAATATCACTCAATAATGACTTTGATCTGTTGCTGATTGGTTATAATATGGTGTGTCTGCAACGTCCTAAAAGAGTTAAACTTACTCACACGCCTTGTCAATACCTCAAGCTGTCCCTGTCACTTTTTATTTTAAAAATGGAAGCCCCTTAGCTATAAATGTAACCCTATCCCTTAGAAGCCCACCTTTCTGTATGTAGAAAGAGAGGGAGAGGAGGGGGGGAGGGGAGCGCTAAGTTTGGCGTTAGACTGCTACCCCTCCTACTGTCGATAAACTTTTCTCGGGGCGCCTGAGAAGTGAGAAGGGGGTGTGCGTATTTACCTACATGCTGTACTCACAGCCGTTGCTAGCACATAAACTTGCGTTTTATCGACACTCATCCCTTAAGCCGAATCGATGCCCGAATTGAGATCGATGCTATGAGTCAGGTCGTTTTGGGGACACATAGTACACTATGGTGGTTTACGTGTACTGAAAATGGGGGG
>NW_004797364.1:1269748-1272256 GCF_000002075.1 Aplysia californica
GGATGGGGAAGAGGATTAAGTAATAATATAATATATGGATTCAGGCTTCGTGAAAAAATCATTTTGCTGCTGCTGTAACATAAAAACCTTCTTTAACTTTTTTCTAACATTAACGAAGCGTTTTATATGTTGTAATTACTTTTATTCAAACTTCAAAGAAGTTATTAATTGGCTTTTCGCGAAATACACCCAGGGCTGGGGAATAATAATGTATATCCTGAAACGTCGTGCTTTTGAAGGAAAACGACCCTCATCTGCAGTCACAGCGGCCACAAAAAAATCTGTACAAAAATATCCAACAAAGATAGAAGTGCCACATCGCAGAAATGAAGTCATGAATCTACAATCTCTTAAAATTGATACCATTACGATTTCCAATTTGTGGCTCTGTACTTTTTCCCATTTGTGTTTGTTTTTTACAGCGATCGCAACGCCATAAGGTCATATGAGCGCACGGGACACACTGGGCATTTTCAGTTTAGTAGGAATTAATTTTGAATTTTGCCGGGCGGCGGCCGAAGCCTACCTTTATAGATTTCAGGGACACCAAGGGATCTGTAACGTGTTTTTAGCCCTTATCCGAGAAGGCTTGGTGTTAAAATCTTATCTGCTCTAAGATCAGGGGTGTGTCTGAAAGACAGCAGTATGAAGGAGCCAAAGATTAGCAAGAGAATAGCCGCAGAAAGAGCCAAGAACCCAGAGAAGGGGTTTGGGGCTGGGGGAGAAAGTGAAGACAAGACGAAAGCAGACGACATTGCATAAGTATAGTAGGGAGCAGAAAATGATGTGAAAACAGAAAATGTGTATCTTAGAGAAAAACATTTTCCGTCGCTTTGAGGATTCGAACCCCGGACCTATTGAATGAAAGGCAAACACCATAGCCTCTATACCACTAGAGCCCCTCCCCATTGAGCTCTTCGTATATGTTTGCATTAGTTTAAAAGGCGTATGCACATAGATAATGTACTGTGTGGTTGTTGGCTCTACAGAGATTATCTGCATGATTATCATTATCATTTATTATGTTTTGTGCTAGTGACAGCAACGCCCCTGCTGGGGGGGGGGGGGGCATAGTTTTACTGTAGGGGAGCAAAGAACAATATCTGCCGTGATAGTGCGTGTCGTAAGAGACAACAATAATATGTATTTTGGTTTGTTCTCCCGAAAAGAGCCAGTTTGCGGAGGGCCAACTATCCGACCCTGCAAAACTGAAAGATACAGAAACACGGTTTGTCTATTTTGTGATCTTGGGAGACAGAGGAGCTTCTGCATCAGCATGAACAATGAAGGACAGTGGACAAAAACGAAAGGACTCCTGATCCGAAACCCTCTCTGTCGAACAAGTCTCTCCGGATTACGCCGTGGAATGTTCGCACCATGTATAACTGAAAGTGGGAAGATATGGAATAACATCAAGACGCTGGCCCAGGATACGGTAAGGTAGAAAGAGTTTTTTCGTGGCCTATACCCTAACCCAAGGTGAGAAAAACAAAGATGATTATGATGAGTGATAGCAAAGAGCAGATTAACAAGTACACCACAGATTTCAGTGATTCTCGTGTAAATGTTCATGTTCCTTTTTTTTTTTTGCCTGTGCCATATCGGTGTAATTTCAGTGTCGGTTTCGTTATTGACGTTTTCTTAGCCTCAAGATGTAGAAGCATTCATGGAAAAATTCCCCAGCTGAATAAGGCAAACATGGAGGTAGAACAATAATACTTTGAAGCCTACAGGACAACATTTTGCGTCCTCAATTTGACATCAGAGTTTGGTGTCAGTGCGCCCGATAATTTTTCTCACACCCACCTCATGCTTGGAAACCCACGTTCTGAAAAAAAAAGTTAATTCTCTGGATTACTGTTGATTAAGATTCAGAAGGTTAGATCAATGTCCTTTTACTTTTAGTCAGAGTTTTACGGCTTTTGTAACACAGTATTGACATATTAGTGCCGAAGATTAAAGGATTACAGGGAGAGTAACAAAATAAAAAGAAAGCGAAGAGAAAAGGACGATACTAGTAGTTGTTTTACAAGGAAGAAGGAGCAATCCACACCACAGCACCTGGTCCTGCCAATCATCCACCACTGAATCTTTTAAAAAAATTATATGCACATGAAACCTGGGGGGGGGGGGATACAAAGTACCTGATGCAGCCTAGGCTCATATAGACTTTACCCCCAATAGTCCAGTGTTAAGTGAGTTTGAGAACCATGATGTAGAAGTTTTGGGTGTGTCCTTGTGTGGACAGATGTTACAGCAGTTTCACAAACAAAGGACATCGATTTAGAGGCAAGTTCGGGGCCCGAGAGAAAGGAGCAACAGGATCAACTAAAGACGGACAAAGCCTTTCAGGTGTTTAAATAGTGAGAAAGTCTTGACTCGCTCACAAATGTCACGCGCAGACAACATCCCTCTCACAACATGGGAACCTACCTTTATCCCCCATCTCCTTTTTTTCATTCTATCCCCCCCACCCCGAATTGACACACCTCACAACCACTTCCCCCC
>NW_004797364.1:1272449-1283794 GCF_000002075.1 Aplysia californica
TCTGTCTGTCTGTCTGTCTGTCTGTCTGTCTGTCTGTCTCTCTCTCTCTCTCTCTCTCTCTCTCTCTCTCTCTCTCTCTCTCTCTTCTTTGCGGCACTCACATAAAACAAAACAAAACAAAACAAAATATAACTCCTAATTGTAAATTATGTTCGTAAGCACGGAAAAATATCAGCCATGCGCTGAAAAAGGATATCATCATCTTACATTCATTGTTCTCTGTTGTTAATAAGGAATTTTATAAATCGATATTATAAGTCTTACAGATATTGAGACAGGACGTAAAAACTGGTCATGCTGCATCAGGTATAACAAAGAAAAGATAAATTGAATGCTGAAACAGCACCAGGATCATAATACTATCGTCATGCTCATTCCACAGATTAAAGCGTTATTCATATATTGTTTGGTTTTTCAAGGTTTTTTTAATTTTAAGAAAATTTAAAGTAAAATAGAGTACCAGATCAAGACCATGATATGGACCCCCGGTATCTTTTTAATAAAACTAGCTGACAGATAATGAAACAAGGACGAAACTAATTTTGTACGATGCCCCTTGGCGTCTTTTATCGAAAAAAACGACTTTACCTGTAGATCACCGTAACTTGATTTGTATGATTGTGGAATGACGATACAATTGGTGAGGCTTTATGGTGAAATCAGTCGGTCTTCAAAAATTTCAGTCGAAAAAAGCAACATTTTCCCACCATTTGAGCAATTATTTTTATCTTTGTGTTGTTGTTGTTGCTGTTGTTGTTGTTGTTGTTGTTGTTGTTGTTGTTGCTGTTGTTCAACATAAATTGGCTACGGGCGGAAAATATTAATCGAAGGAGCATTATCAGTTAATGAATTGTAAATTGTGTAAACTATCAGTCATTTTGAGTTTCTTGTGCTCATTTTTTCTGCCCCCGTCTGTACGCAGACAGTCACATGTAGACTTATACGGGGTGCCCGACTCGATCGCCTCAAAAACAAACGTGTTTGTTTTCAGTTTCAGGCGATCGAGTCGGGCGATCCAGCTGTACTGGGCACCCCGTATTACACACACACCAAAGAGGTTATATTATATTTAGTACTAGAGTTTGTGGCAATGATGTTCCCCACGTAAACGAACGGGGGCTGCGTGTGCCCACCCTGGGACGCTGAAACTCATAGGCAAGACATGCGCAGTGCAATAGACGATTCAAGACTCTCGTGGAGGCGTCTCGACGGTCTACTAAGGAACAAATCTTCAAGCTTGCACTGAAATATGGGGTCTTGAGGGCATTATATTAGATCTAGATCTAGAACTCGTGGGGAGCAGAGTGGGGGCTCAGATTGTTCATATTATGGGGGCGCGCCGATCATGCCTATGAGGGTGAAAGGTTCCCATGTCTGACACGTGTGATGTCACTACCGCAAACTCAAGAATTATTACGTGTATTATTCCTCTTTTATACACACTGAAACATACAGATACGCTGCAAACACGCCGTGGCTGGTCGCCACTGTGAAGCGCCTGTGGGGGGGGGGGGGGGGGGGGGGTTGGTTTTTGGTTTTTGGTTGGGTTTATTTTAATTTATTTTTGTGGGTGGTGGTGTTTTTTATTAGCTGGGGTTATCGTGCATTGTCCAAGATCATATTATCTAAGGGACCACATGCCTAAACGCCAAGTCACTGTCGTATGCTTCACAGCCTAAGTTTGCAGCCTAAGAAACCCACTGAGGTCACAGAAACGGCTTATTAACGACTCCGTGGATACGTCAGGACTTTGCGGATGATTTGGCACTTCTGTAACACACACAAACACAGAGAGAAAGAGGGAGAGAGAGAGAGAGAGAGAGAGAGAGAGAGAGAGAGAGAGAGAGAGAGAGACACACACACACACACACACACACACACACACACACACACACATAAAAACAGATGCAAACAAAGGCTTAAGGGGTGGGGGGAGGGCTTCACCCCAAAGTCCCGATTCGGCTCAAAATTATGGAATTTGAGTTGTAGGCAGTTTTAGCTTCCTCAGTCTCTCCTACAACTATTTCATTGCATATGAACCCCCAAAAACCTCATTCTTTCCCATACCGGGCATGTTTGTCACCACCATTTCCTCATAAAGTCAATATTTTATTTTTCTTTATCGGCCGTTTTCTCAAAACGCTACTTTTCTCTATACTTTTTTGAATAACTCCCCGACTTTTCACCCAATCTTCATAAAATTTTCACAGAATGAAAAGAAGATGTACAACTAAAACATTTTTGTTGAATTTTTGATATATGGAATAGATTTTTGTTGGGAATGTCTTGAGTGCGGATTTTCACGGATTTTTTGCAAACTTGAATACTACCTCAGGATAAAAATTAATTTAAAATTGTATAATTCGTTTAGGAAAAAAACAACTACGCATGCAAAAAAAACATTCAATTTTCATGAGCAGTAAGTGTGGTATTCATTACGTAAGAAATGTCAACAAAATCCAATATGGCCGCCGTATCCATGGAAACGAAACTTTTTTCTCAAAATTGATTGAGGATTTAAGGACTCCTTACTATGCTTGTTATATGTGTGAAATTTGGTCAAATTCGGTCCCGTAATAAGCGAGATGGCCTGCATGGGTAGCCTCCCCCCCCCCTCCCTCCCCTTAAAAATACTGGGTGATTCAAAGAAAAACTTTACAACTTTTTTCTGAATATCTCGCACAAAACTTGAACTAGAACGTTGTAATTTGGAATAGATATAATTCATTTTTGAAAATGTTGTTTGTCATAAAATTAATAAAGAAGAAACATATTTTTGAAAAGGAAAGTAGCTTTCTAATAATAATAAAAAACATCCCATGAACGTAAATGCACCAATTTAAGAGGAAAGTCATGAAATGATTGATGGGGGGGGAGGGGTCCTTTTCTTTTTTTTTTATGTAACTTTTCCGTCTTTGTAACGTTAACACAATATATCTATTCTCTTACAAAGTCGGGGTTTTTTTAAGTAATAATTTTAGAATTCTGGAATTCCTAGAACCAGTGCTCTATTTGTGTCTTCTCTTGGACTCGACACGTTTTAATGCACCGTTCGTAATGTTCAGTGATGGCTGAACATTAAGGATCCACCCATACACGAGTGCTCAAAGCCACACGCACTGTACACCTTACAGTAGGAAGTTGTTTCTTCAGACAATATGGAGGCTCTCTTTGTCTAGAGGTAAAGGTATTCGCCTCTCATTCAATAGATCACGGGTTTGAATCCGGATAGCGACGGAACCATTTTTTCTCTAAAAATGTTCTCCTTTCACCTCCTTTCCTGCTCTCTGACAATGCTTTTGTCTCCACTTTCTACCCCCATTCCATCACCTCCTTATTGCCCACTCCTCTGGACTCCTGACTCTTTCTACAGGCTTTCTACTGCTACTCCTAGGCTGCTTCTTACTGCTATCTTGCAGCCACACCCCTTATCTTATGGTAGGAAAGATCTACACATAGCCATCTCGGACAAGGGCGAAAAATTTCGGAGGTCCCGTGTGCAAGCTGTACACGTTAAAGATCCATTGGTGGTCCAAAATAGATATTCAAAATGTCCTCCCAACTGCAAATGTGTCCCGCGCGCTCAAATGACTTTATGCAGTTGTGAGCACCGTAAGACACCTACCCCCCAAAAAAGACAATAGGGTAGGGGTTTGCCAGATAAACAGCATTTTTGGAGTGAGCATATCCTGAACGGGTTTTGCCAATCAGCCACACGTTATCGAGGATATGTTTACCCTTTTCAAAACCTTCAAGGAATCATGAACACATTGCTATCCTCTGATCCATATCAGCATCGCGAGCAGGAAAACGGAGCAGTCGTAAATGAAGATCTGCCTTGAAAATACGTGCTGTTGAAATCAGAAAAGTCCTAGCTGCAGACATCGCCTACGAACAAACGTCTCATGGGACTCATCTACTGAATTCTGCTCTCTAGTAGCTGAAAATGGGTTGTTTTTTATTTGCTATGTGGAGGAATTCAATACTGTGGGTTCATCACAAATGAATATCTGCCATATTCCATTTGATTTCCAAATACATGTTCTGTGTACAAACGTGAAACGTAAAGCTACAGTGTGGAGAAAAATATTAAAATGTGTGTGGAGTGGGGGGGGGGTGTACCACTCTGTATTATGGCATAGTTTTAAGATCTTTTAAATAAACAGTTTTGTTATATCCGTACAAGCATAATAAATAGAAACGATACAGCACCGAAAGGGTTAATTTCCCTCGTCGTCTAATGAATCTCACATAATAATGAAGGAGCATTACCTGAAACTCGTACACTGTTCATTGCTTCTCCGCTTCTTTTCAGTCAAATGGTTTGATTATTGTATTTACTACAAGAAGTGACAACAATTTTGCTAATTTTTGAAAGAAAATAAACATACCAAATTACCTACTTAGAAAAAAAGAAGCAGGCATATTTGCTTACGAGCTGTCAACAATGTACCACGTTGACTCAATAACAACCATTCACCTAAGGAATCAAGATGTTTCAAATAAGTCCCACCCAAATTCTGAGTAAAATTTCAAATTGTCAAAACCTTCAGTGTGCTTGCGGTCATCCGTCTCTCTCTCTCTCTCTCTCTCTCTCTCTCTCTCTCTCTCTCTCTCTCTCTCCCTCCGACCACTGACTCACTCTTAAATTACTCTTATTTGTATGAAGCAGATGCAGTTATTGACTTTCTACCCACTTGTTCAAACAGAGGAGTGCCATTGCTGATGTTGAAGTGTGTGTATTAGGCATTGGTACGGCTAAACCTGTTATCCGGTTCTGTAGATTAGAAGTGAACGCATATTTTTTTGACAAAATAAGTGTTTCCTTAATCTTAAATTTCATATTTACATTGGTATTTTTTTCAAGTTCCTGCACGTAATATGTCGTGTGTTTGTGCGTGTGTGTGTGTGTGCGTGTGTGTGTGTGTGTGTGTGTGTGTGTGTGTGTGTGTGTGTGTGTGTGAGTGCGTGCGTGAGAGAGAGAGAGAGAGAGAGAGAGAGAGAGAGAGAGAGAGAGGATGTCTGTGTCTGCTCGTATGTGCATGTGTGTGTGGAAGGAAGGGAGGGCACACGCGCGTGTTGTTACAAAAGCATGACCCTTTGTTCTTTCACCTTGAAAACTCGCTAAAAGCATGAGTTTTAGTAAGAGTTTTACGGTACTCGCAACGCAAATAGGTCATACTAGTATCGAATATTAATGGTTTTACTAAAGAGTAACTCGAAGAAAAGACAGAGGATAGATAATGGTTATAAATATTTGATAGGAAAGAAGGAGCTAACCGCACCAGAGCACTCAAAAATCGCTCACTGTTGAGAAAGAGAATATTCCGGGCAGGAGTACTAATTTCGAGAACTAATTGGGATTGGAAACCAAGCGTTTCATTTCATGATGCCAACGTCTCTACCACGCCATGGACATGAAACGAATGAAATAGAAATATCGCTTTAATAAATTTCTTTCACAAAAATCTGTCTGAACATTGTCAGTTCGAAACATTAGAGTATCAGAACAGGGAAAACCGTAATACTTGTATTATTATAACGTCTTTACGAAGAGACACTACAACCAGGGGCGGCTCGTAGGGCTAAAAAAGTGAGCGTTCCAATTTAAGCTATCACATACAGGATGAAGATAGTCAAGAGCATAGTGAACGAGATGGTGAATAATTTTAGGATCTTTGAGTTGGTGAGAGAATATTCCTTGCTTTTATGTTCATTCTTTTCACTTGTCGCTTTAATTTCTGGTACTAAATTTGTTTGTTAGCTAAATATCAATTGCGTTCATCCTGCACTAGAACGGAACACTCAAATAATAGCTCCACTCCAAAGCCATTCAAAGGCACAATTCTAAGGACGGCCACGTTCACCTACCTCAGGTTCACGGTCACAGAGTTACTTAAAATAGTGGCAAGACAGACAATGAACCAATCACAATTCACTTGAGCACTCTGCTGGATTGCACAAAATTTTGGTATAGAATAGTGTACAGTCTATCGCGTCTGTTTTTGACTGCCTACTGTGGGCTACCCCCAGACATGACTTTCTCGGCCCGATGTACGGCATTGAGTCGGAAAGTTGGGCAAGACGATTAAAATAATAAAATGACGTCGAGCTGACGTCAATTATTGTTCCGCAGTGGACGATTTGTTGCCAATAATCTATTTCTATTCGTATTCAGAGGGTTAATGGACAAAGCGGTACCGCTATTAAAATTGCGTTGGTAAAAGGTGGGATGCAGTAGATTAAAGGGTCATAATTTAATACGTTCCTATTTTGTTTATAATATATTCCGTGAATTATGTCCCTTCACACCCCCCCCCCCCCCGCCCCCTCACTATTTCCTCACTGCATATGTGCAGTTTCTAATGTACTTTTTCTTTCTGTTTGTAAGGCATTAAGGCAAATTTAGCAAATGCCTTTAGAAAAACCCTATAATTTGTACAATTTTTCCAACCTCTCTCTCTCTCTCTCTCTCTCTCTCTCTCTCTCTCTCTCTCTCTCTCTCTCTCTCTCTCTCTCTCTCTCTCTCTCTCTCTCTCTCTCTCTCTCCCTCTCTCTCTCTCTCTCTCTCTCTCTCTCTCTCTCTCTCCCTCTCTCTCTCTCTCTGTCCCTCTCTTTATCTGCCTATCTATTTATATATAATGTATATTTGTTATTTATTTATGTATCTATTTATATTTAGCTTATTATATTTTATATGTTAATGTAAAAATACAATATTATAGTATACAAAATATTATATATATATATATATATATATATATATATATATATATATATATATATATATATATAATATAAACGTGCGCACATAGGAAAGTCTAAAAAATACGACTTCGGACGTAGGCCTAGGGTAATTTTACGCAACAGAGGGCGCCCAACCAGGAAAGCCAATTTGGCAGATGTCAGATTTTGTCGGTTTTTGGTTGTTTTCTTTATTTCAGTATTATTATTCTTATCATATTTTGTAAGGTGCAAATCCCGGAGCATCTGTTGGTAGGCCTATTGATATCGTCCGCTGGCGATCGATAAAACGTTGAATTTTACATCTCGCAGGCCTAAACTCAAATATTCTGCCCGCAGCAAAGTTTGGGCAGGGGTTTTTTTTTTATTTCGCACCGTGGCTAGCCTACTGCGGCCACTGCCACCTGGAGCAGTCACATTCTGTTGTTGCCTGTTGCTAGACCAGGGCAAGATCGGCAGCACAAAGACTCGAAGCCTCGATTCCTAGACTGAAAAAGAATACAGGAATCGAGTCCAATTCTCGAGTCTGGAAGCTGCTTCAAGTGAGCTTGGCTGTGAGTGGATCAAGACTTGAAGACTGCGAAGCGTTCAAGACAAATGAGGGAAAGGAAGTGAATGATTTAATTTGGGATGAGCGGGCGAGGGGCAATAAGATTCATAGTATGTGCAGCGTAGTTTCATACTATGCCTACACGGTACACACGACAAGTAGGCCTAGCCATGTTTCGCACTCACTCAAACTCAAAGCGGGGTGGACGAAGGCGGGGGGGGGGGGGTTGTGTGAGACGATTGATTGTGACTGATTGGCTGTCCTTTGTTTCATGGTTATATTTAGATTCATGCCTCGAGTCTGTGAGCCTAGGCTTGGAATTGATTCCCAGAGTCGATCTTGCAATGCCCTACATCGTACATATTGCACCTAGTCGGTCAGACAGGGTCAGACTAGCCTACAGACGAGCTAATGTCGCGTGGGGAGAGAAAATGATATCAACTTTACCGAAGATCATTTCAACCGTTGGGTTCGAGAGTATACAGAAGAAGAGGAGCTGGGATCCGAGATAAAGATCAACTTAACGAAGGTCAAATCATTAAGTGTAACAAGTTACAAGAGTATTGTTTCTTAATCTTTTAGGCATTCGTCGTCGTCGGCTATCCGCTTCTCGTTGTAGTGCACTTATTCTTCTTCTTCTTCTCCTTCTTCTTCTCCTTCCTCTTCTCCTTCTTCTCCTTCTCCGGGGGCTCTCGTGGCCTAGAGGTTAAGGTTTTAGCCTCTCATTCAAAGGTCCCGGGTTCGAATCCGGGTAGCGACCGAAAAATGTTCTTCTCTAAATTTGTCTCCTTTCACCTCATTTCCTGGTCTCTATAAATGTTCTGTCGTCTGCTTTCGTCTCCTCTTTCTGCCCTCACCCCTTCACCTCCTTTGCTCCTTCCTCTGGGTCCCTGATTCTTTCTGCAGCCTTTCTAATGCTACTCCTTGGCTCCTCCTTACTGCTATCTTTGTGCCACACCCCTGATCTTCTGGTAGGAAAGATCTACACCTAGCCTTCTCGGACAAGGGCGAAATATGTCGGAGGGCTCGTGTGCAAGTTGCGCACGTTAAAGATCCCTTGGTGGTCTAAAATCGATAAGAGTAGGCTTCGGCCGCCATCCGGGCAAAAATTCAAAATGTCCTACCAACTGAAAATATTAGGTGTGTCCCGCGCGCTCATATGACCTTATGCAGTTGCGAGCGCCGTAAAAACACTTTACAAAAAAATGTTATATCCGTAACTTAAGTCCACAGCAATAAACTGATGAAGGTGTCCTCAATCTTGAGTCACTGGCCCGTTTTAGACCATATTATTTTACAATAAATCATATAATATTTTCTCTCCAGCTATTGGTTTTAAAATATATGTATATATATATATATATATATATCTAAGGTTGAGGTAATATTCTATGTACGATTTATTGACAAGAAAAAACTGCAGGGTGATCCAACAAAAAAAAGAACAAGTGATACAGCTTTTTGGAAATATTTTCCTCCACTCTGAAATTTTACGTTTCACATTTGTACACTTTTGGAAGTTAAAAGTAGTTTGTCGGATATTCATTTTAGATAATTCCTCAGAATGTTTTGCTTTTCATAGCGCGTAAATTTAATAAAAAACCAAAGCATTTTCAGCTATAACCCCAGTTTTGTAGCCTGACACACTAGTTCGCATCAGGCCTATCATTAAAAGTCCCAATGATCGCGCCATATTGCAAGATACAGTAGTTTAATAGGCCAACAGAAATTTGCAGATAGTTTTTCTCAAGTTTCCTTTGGCTGCTGAGATCATGATTAAGATTAGTAACGAGCAGAGAGCTTTTTGTATAGTACATTTCCTTACTCATTTCGCAAGTTTCGCACAAGGCAGGGTAACAATGATAAAGTGTCCTTAATGCATTCTTTGGTGTCAAGGGTGGAAATGGTCCCTCGGTTAGGACGTGTAAAGAATCAGAACAAAACTACAAGACACTACAACCACGTTAGATCAAACACACACCGTTCGCGCCCTTTTTAACGTCACTAGGGTGCACAATTCGAAAGATGAATCCCATGAGACGTCTGTCTGTAGACGATGTCTGCAGCAATGATGTCAGTTTAAGCATTTATTTTAGCATCCGTGCAATCCAAATAAAGACTAAAGGAAGAAAATGGCATAAGTCCCAATTCCAAAATTTTACATTTTTCTGTTTTGGTCAATTATCTGTCTTATTCTGTTTAGTTCACAAAACCATATTTAGTTTGAAACAGCTGTAGCCACGTACTGATAGCACATTCCAAACAGCCGAACAAAAAAAAGAGAAAAAGGGTGGCAGTAGTCCATATTATGGACAATTGGAAGAAAAGCCATCGTCTCCAACATTTTATATGACTAACGGTAGAACGGCAGGCTTCTTCAACATTTTGATGTGACTAATGCCGTCAAATCTATGGCAAGCTGGCCAACTGTTTTAAGCCCAGAGAGCAATTAATTTCAAGAAAGATAAAGAAAAAAGAAAAAAAGGGAAAAATAAGACAGAGCAAAAAACAACAACAAAAAACGTTAACAACAAAAGGAACAAAAAACGGTTTCATTAAAAACCAATTGTATCCTCACCACGTATCTTTTCTGACTTGTTTAACATATTATTAAAGAATTATTCGACAAAATATTTCTCGATCACAAGCAACCTCTACCATACATTAATAGACATCAATAAAAACAAATGTTAACACGTTGCCCATCGGCGACGGCGTCTTATATAGCAACCAAAGTGTTGCAGCATTGATCTCCTTTTTGGCTTGTGCACTTGTTAAAATGTTTCCTTTCTGGGTGGTTTGAGTGGCCTTCGAGGTCAAATATCAGTTTGTTTACAACAATAATACTGGAGTAATTTTTGGGTTCGTAAAATGTCGAGTAGACCTAGCATGAGTGCTTTTTTCTTTCTTACCCCAGGATGAGAATTCGGGTGATGAATGAGCTAGATCTAATGTTTTCAGTTTCGATTCTAATTCCTTTTTTGGTTAACATGCTATCTTCCCTTTCAATTTTCTCAGCATGCTGAAAATTTTATAATGGCTGGGGTATTTATGCCGAGATACAGGTGTAGTACTGATGTACAGCATCTGCATCCTGGTCCGTGGGGACAAGTGTTGTGCACTCTGCGCGCTGTGTCGGTGGAAAGTGTTAAATTTGACGAGCTAGCCGATGAAATGTGTTCTTGTATGAATGCTTGTTTTTTGTGTGTTTTTCTGTAGACTTCCCAGCAAAAGTACACGACGATCTTTGTGAACAGAATAGCCTGCAGTACAAGAAACATGGACGCCACCTGGACATTCATCACTAAGCTTATTTTGGCAGCGGCCCTGGTGATGTCTTCCAAAGCATGGCGTCTCAATGTGACGTCATCAGAAATCGACATCGGTAAGACAGCTCAAGTTTCCCTGAACTGTTTCAACCAGTATCAGCAGCAGGACATCTCAGACCTTCTCATGATGAGAATCCAGAAAAAACAGCTGACCGGATGGTCCAGTGTCGCGGAACTTCGTCACGGCGATGTGGACGTCAGACTCACAGCCAGTGACGTGACCGCTACGGGTAACATTGTCTCCGGTGCGAACAGCTTCATGCGGCTTACCTGGCCACTGGCGACCAACGACACGATCGGTCTGTACCGTTGTGACGTAACCTTTCTGAATTCCCATGGCAGCGTCGGGTGGCAGAAAGGCCTACCTACTTCCATCTCTCGTAAGAGTGACGTCACTGTTCAGATCCTGAGCGAAATGGTGGACGAGACCAAAAGACAATGCACGCAGCAAAAACAAGACATCCAAGCTTACGTAGCAGTGGCCATAGCGGAGAACAAGAAACACTGTCTAAAGGAGAAACAAGACGTTTTCCAGAACATGACAGTCATACTCAAGGCGCTTGAAGTGAGTTTTCTTAGTAGCAAATTGGCTAATCATATTATTTGTTCCATAATCCTGACCAGTACACATTTCTGTGAAGAGCTTAGAGATGTGTGCACACCGGAATTAGCGCTAAAAGTGATGGTGGTTGGTTGCTATTATTATTATTATTATTATTATT
>NW_004797364.1:1283894-1288602 GCF_000002075.1 Aplysia californica
TATGTTTTATGTTAGAGACATGCTGTTTGCAGACACGGCAGTACTGGGAGCTCACCCAGAAAAACAACTGTGCAAAGCCTTATGGACGTCTTTTTTCGTGTATGTCAAGACTTCAACCTCATTATCAGCCTGAGGAAGACAAATGTGATGGGCCAGGGCGTAGAGAAGCCTCCAGCAATTACTATCAACAACTACGAGCTGGAAGTGATACATGAATTCACCTACCTTGGCTCAACCATGACAGACAGCCTGTCTGTGGATGCTGAGATCAACAAACGGATCAGGCAAGCAGCCACGGCATTTGCCGGGCTGAGAAAGAGATCCTGGGAAAACTACAAGCTAACGATTCGGACCAAGGTAGCCATCTACCGGGTCTGTGTCCTCAGCACCTTGCTGTGAGTAAGCGAGACCTGAATCCTGTACAGCAGAGAGGAAAAAAGGCTCAACGCATTCCATATATGCGTAGCCTAAGGCACATCCTTGATATACAGTAGAGCGATAAAGTCACCAACTTCGAAGTTCTCACCCGTGCGCAGATCCCAAGTCTGTTCACTACGCTCTGGCAGCGCTGACTCCACTGGCTTGGTCACGTACATCGCATGTCGGATGGAAGAATCCCAAAGGACCTATTGTACGGTGAGCTGGCCTCCGGAAAGCGAGCGCAAGGGCGCCCCCCATCTTCGCTTCAAAGATGTGTGCAAGCTAGATATGAAATCGCTCGGTATGGACACTTGGAGGTGGGAGTCACAGGCGTGCAATCGCGACAAATGGAGACATGCGCTACGAGGTGGTGTCATCAGAGGTGAAGCCCGACTGCGGCAGGTTGCTGAGGACAAACGCCGTCTCCGAAAGAACAGCCAGAGGCTACCAACGCAGGAAGACACCACTCACAAGTGCAACCACTGTAACAGGGACTGTCATTCCCGTATGGGCCTGTTCAGCCACAGCAAGCGCTGCTCTTGAACCTGAAATCTCCTACGACGCAGATCCATAGCCTCCTGAGACTGAAGTATGCCAAGGATATATTTTTATTGTTATTATTCATTTATATATATTTATACCTTATACTTCATATATATTCAAATACGTTTTAGAAATGCAATTAAATCGTCTAAATCACTGCCAGGAGCAGACTGATAGTGACCATCTACCAGTCACGTGTAAAATGCAGTTGAGACTGAAGAAACTTACAAAGTCAAAGTATCAACCAAAATTTAACGTAGATCTTTTAAAGACAAATCAAGAACTGAAAGAATGTTTCTCCATTCCCACCCAACAAATTAAAACTTGTCAAGCTGTGAACTAACGTGAAAACAGCAGGCTTAATATCTAGATCTAAGCCCCGCTCGCTCATATTAATGACCTTTTCCACTTTTGAGCGCCATAAAAACTCTTATTAAAATAAACTCAAAACAAAGATCTTAAACAGATGGGATGAGGTAATTATATAGACCTAGTCCAAGACAGGAATACATGGAGAGATTTTGTTGATGGCCCATACAAGGGTTGAGAAAGGATGATGGTGATAGTGTTCGTTATCAATTTAGATCAGGCAGTGGAATAGAATTCAGGACCGACACCATCAAACCTGCCAGCTTTTTCCTGTTTTCAGTTTCCTCAAAACCTCAGAAACTGTATTTTATCATGATACACGTGTGCATTTGTATTCCCGGCTTAGTTATTTAAAGTATGTCAGCATTAGAGTTAGAGAGGGCCTATAGAAGATCCTCTATTCAACATTTCTGGGATTTAGCAAGTGTTTACAATGAAAATAAAACCGATCTGGTGTGTCTTTAGGCGCGAAGTAAGAGCCAGATACACCCATCATTTTATTAATCACAATGTTTTAGTTTTGGGGTTTCTTTTTTTTTATTTTGGTCTTAGATTTTAGTTTTGTTTTCAAGTAGGCTACATAGTACTATCTTATTCTTACTTAAAAGTTCGTCTTTCGGCCTCAGAGAGCGAGACCATGACGTGATCTAATTGTTTTGAGAAAATCATAGAGGTGGAAAGATTTGATTCCATTTAGCTTTTCCCCAGGGGATGAAATAAATGCTTTCCACGCCCTTTTTTTCTTTTGCGTGTTTGTGTACACCACTGTTCTTTGTTTTAGTAAGGTTTAACGGCGCTCGCAACTACATGTAGACTTCAACATAAGTTAAGGACCACTTAAAAACACTCTAAGTGGTCTTCTTGGGTCGACCTGCACGTGGACGTTCTTGGGGTGACCAGTGGCGTGATGGCGCTGCCTCAGGCGGACAATGACAGAGTGTGGAACTGCAAGCCTTCTGGCAACCTTTCGGGCCCCAACTCCATCCAGCAGCCATGCCATAGCTCTTGCATGATCAAAGTCTCTCAGCTTTCGTCTCTGTGGCATATTGATGCGATACAAGATTTTACGCCTACGGCGTCTTATATAGCCACCAAAGTGAGCACAGTTCGAAACCATACGTCCGTTTATCACGTGCACCAGAAATCTTAACTGAGGAATGTCCATGGTGTTGCACACAAGCCGATAAAAAACAGCAAATTTGACTAAAATTCCCCGAGGATTTCCGAGCTGCACGCGGCGGTTTTGCCCCTTTAGGAACCTTTGCAGTACGCATTGGTAACCCTTTAACACTTTCAGAGCAACAAATTTGAAACTTTCCTTACAGTCATTTTTTTCGAATTTTCCAAAAATCACGGCTTTCTGTCAAGGTGGTCCTTAACTTATGTTGAAGTCTGCATGAGGGTGGATGCCAACAGAGAAGTTCAATCGGGGAATCAAGCTTACTCTGCTCACCTCTCAAGCCTCAACAGCGCAAAGTCTGCTTCGACCATCAAGGCACCCGAGAAATGGCAGTTTACAAGAGAGTGACAAACATACAAAAGAAGTAGAGGAAAAATGACGATAGTACGGATGAGGAAAGTAAAACAAAAGCAGTTCCTCCTAAGTTCTTCCACGGCACAGTATGAGCATGACATTGATAAATCAGCCGATTTACAATTCTACTGTGCATAAGAACATGTTAATACCGTCCCTTTGGGAATGGCCTAAAGACAACTTCAGTCAGTAGCACTGCCCTTGTAGGGCTCCACCTCTGAGATATATTATGATTTAATTCATTGTTGCAAAACACGCTTTTCGTTTGTTTTTAAGAGATATGTGTTTTTCATAGAATTTATCTCTTGCTCTTACCCTTATCATTAGTAGTAGTAGTAGTAGTAGTAGTAGTAGTAGTAGTAGTAGTAGTAGTAGTAGCAGTAGTAGTAGTAGTAGTAGTGGTAGTAGTGGTAGTACTACCTAACATTATAGTTTATTTGTTTTGGTAAGTGTTTTATACTTTTGGTCGAAATTTTCAATTTGAACACTTGAACTTATACAGTTGCGAGAGCCGTAAAACACATTAAAAATGATTTAATATATATGTTACAGTCATACCCGGAAACTAGTCATTCTCAGGAAATGTCTGAAAAACCAGTCATTCCCAAAAAATTCCTGTTTTGATCAGGCATTTCCAAGAATGCCTAAAAATATTAGTCATTTTCAGAGAATGACTGAGATAGGCCGTCAGGCATTTCCTAGGAATGACTACCATCGCAAAAAAACAAAATGGCGGACGACAGATATAAAGTAAATGACAGGGGATGCATGCGTTAATTTATTCATCCCGTTTAATGAAAACAAATTTAATAATAAAAAGTGTAATTAAATAAATAGAATGGTCATTTACATGAGCTCATTTATTTTTGCAGTTGAGACTTTGGTGGCAACGACTATTACATTTATTGAGCTTTGCTTCGAAGCTTTTGCATCTGTTTGTTTGACATTTCTTTGACCATGAACAGTTACATTTAATGTAACCTTGACCGCCACACTGAGAGCCAAATACAACCGCTTCTCTTAAACTGACTTGTGCGGTGCAGTTAACATCACTCATCAGAAGTAGCTTTTCAGGGCAAAGTTCAAATTCGTTCCTGCTGTTTGCCCCTCTTAAGATTCCATGTTTGGTAGCCAGCGTGTAGTTATTGTAATTTTTGTCCAAAACAACAGTCAGAATGTTTCGTGGGTCGCCACGGCCCCGATCAACAAGAGGAATGGGAATGGCAACATTGTCACCTTTCTGGCCTGGGGCGAGTTCTATTTCATTTCTTTTTACCATCCTTTCTGCTTGTTCCATCTGGAATTTCCTACTCTGCTCTCCATGAAAGTGTATTAAGATTGAGCGTGTGAAGGGCAAGAGTGTCTTTTGAAAATACAAATGTCACGTTTAACTCATTGTGTTGGGAACGATTTCACGGGAGCAAAATCGGTTTCTAGAAAGTAAATGTATGCTAGTTAGATTTTGAAAGACTTCCTTATGCTCCTGCCTTAAAACCCTGTCCAATTATTTAGAGAATTCATTCACGATGAAGATAAAATTGTTTGGGATGCAAAGCAGTAACAATTACAGTCAGTTGTTTTTCTCGTATAGTATTAACGAACGTTTCCTTCCTTCCTTCCTTCCTACCTTTCTTCCTCCCTTCCTTCCTTCCTTCCTTCCTTCCTTCCTTCCTTCCTTCCTTCTTTCCTTCCGTCCTTCCATCCTTCCTTCCTTCCTTCCTTCTTTCCTTCAATCCAGGCGAAAAGGTGCATGTATCTCTCTCCCTTTCTTCTCTGTTTCTCTCCACATATCCTCCACTCTCGCTTTATCGTTCTCTCTCTCTCTCTCTCTCTCTCTCTCTC
>NW_004797364.1:1288936-1302581 GCF_000002075.1 Aplysia californica
ACACACACACACACACACACACACATACACACACACACACACATTATACTATAATCAGAGAGTTTACAGTATTACTGTAAACCCTCTCTGCTATAATATTATACAACAATAAACGGACACACAAACAGACTTAACTTCGCACAAGGAGTTTATAATTACAAGTTTCAAACTCAGCCTCAGACCAAAAAGCATCCGTCAGCAGAATAACTAAAAAAAACATGTTGTTTTTCACTGTAAACTGCGCAGATTCTCAAACAACGTTCCAGAAAACAAAATGATCCAAACATAATTATTTTTTCTGAGAAAAAGAGCACTCGTCAGCAGAAAGTTGGTAGAACACGTTATGTGTTTCTATTAACTGCGCAGATTCTCTAACTACGTTCTACAACACAAAATGATGCAACCCTCATGTTTTAGTTTCCCCCCCCCCTCCCCCGATCTTGCTGATATAAAAACGTGTTGACTTAGCAATACTTTTTATCTCACCCCTTAAACCCGGACAATTGCAGACTTTTTTTCCCCCGGAAAAATATTATCTCAGAATTTTGCGCAAACGATAAATGCCCGAATCCTGCTTCCCGCCACAGATCCGCTTGGAATGGCCCATCGCACTATAATTCCCTACAAACCTCATTTTTCTCCACGACGCGGCGGAATCAGGCGTTCGTTAATTTTTGGGCTTGTGGAGTTATTGGTATCTTCTGAAAGCTGATTTCTTGCCTTGTCTTCATTGGCATAGGTATCCATCTATCTTGAATAGAACTCAAGATATTTGCGATTGAAGGAAGTGAGGTCGCCAGGTTTCAATGGTGAAATAAGCGAGAAAATGGCCACCAAAGTTTGGTAACTCCAATAGATAAGGAGTCCGTGAAAACAGTTTTTAAAAATGACGTATTTTGTGCTTTTAATCAAGTGTTTTTTATGTGGACATAAAAGAGGTTGAGCCAAAAAATTAAAATGTATAAAAATGTCCTAACTGGCGGGAAAATATCTGTTTCTCCGATTTCTGAAATTTGACGAGCGCCTGGTTTCACAACGCTGCCTTACATTTTTGTTTTCTGTGTGTTATCTTCTGGCGCCACACCCCCCTCCACCCCACCCCTCCACCCCTTCTCCAAAACTCCGGAGAACCTATCTGCATCAACAAGCCTTAAGCAAAAGTGCTAGCTAACGTGAAAAGTGCTGCTCCAGTAGTTTTTTGTTTTGTTTCTTTTTTGGTTGTTTGAGTTTGTTGTTGTTGTTGTTGTTGTTGTTTGTAAAAGTGTCTTATCATTGTATGTTCGTGAGGCCAGCCTATCCTGTATAAATGGACGCCAACTGAGCTGCTCTACCAAATAGAGGCAGCGACTGTGGGGTAAGTAAGCTATAGTTTGTTCACTTGCTGACTGTTAAATAAGCTATAGTTTGTTCACTTACTATAGGGTAAGTTAGCGGTTTTTCTTTACCTCTATAAGAACGTAGAGGTCACTTCTGTCCTATCAGCAACAAAGCAAAGACAATGTTACGATACATTTTTACCCATCACATTCAATTGTTCCCGTTTGTTTTTTGTTTTGTTTTTTAAGCAGAAACATAGATGCCTTTTGCATAGTATTCATGTTGCTGTTTGTAAAATTTTGTAAAATTTATATCAGAATAGGAAATTATTTTTTGCTGTTTAAGATGCTATGCTCCTTTTTTAACGGCCCGCAAACAGGGCAGCATCCTATTATGTCCAAAAACGGCACATCTTCCGACAATTTCCAAAAAACAGCACGTCTTTCAACTTCCTAGTCTATCTTGACTTTAAAATTTACCACGTCCTCTCTTCTGTGAATTTCCTGTCGCCCAAAGGCTTAACCAGTCGCGTGCGGCTAAAGGTCGATTCACATGGAGCGATGTGCGTTTCTGCTATTTCTGGAAAGAGAGTTGCAAGAGAAAGCAAACTTACCGCTGCGACAGACTTCTTCCTTTGTGTCCTGTACAAAATGATCAACACTCCTACTGTAGATTTCGCTTAGATCAATTCACCCTTATGTGAGAGTTGTTACTCTCGTGAAATTGAAGATGAATTTCACTTTATTTTCTACTGTCCAAATTTTGTTCATCAAAGGAAATTGTTAATTCCTCCCAGCCAAACTCGCCCTGTGACAGAAATATGCAATGTTTGACCTATGATAAGAGATATGTGCACAACCTTTTGCGTTTCATTTTGGAAGTTTTATTGAACAAAAGAGTGTTTTATACGATGTTTTATACAAAAGCCAATGGTCTTGAACTCTGAATTAACTTACTTACTTACTTACTTACTGCTTAGAAATGACGGAGTGCTTTCTATACTTTAAGGAGAAAAAAAAGGAGGTGAGTGTTTCTAGCTTCCTCATAAACCAAAAGAGGGTAAATACCAACCACCGCTGTTTGATACGGTTGTTGTGATGTTTAAAGGCAAAAATACAAAGCATTACATTATTTTAATATTTGGAATTTTCAATTCAGTTTTATTTTTCATGCAATTATAGAAAATAGTGGAGCAATACTATGATAGCGACTTCGTGTAAAAATACTAAACGTAAATGATGTGACAAACTATAGGGGCATCAGTCTACAGACTGCCTAGAGGTTAAGGTGTTGGCCTCTCATTCAAAGGTCCCGGGTTCGAATCCGGGTAGTGACCGAAAAGTTTTCTTCTCTAAAATTGTCTCCTTTCACCCCCTTTCCTGCTCTCCAGCAATGCTCTGTCGTCTGCTTTCTGCACCCACCCCCTCACCTCCTTTGCCCCCTCCTCTGGGCTCCTGAATCTTTCTGCAGCCTTTCCACTGCTACTCCTTGAGTCCTCCTTACTGTTGTCTTTCTGCCACACCCCTCATCTTCTGGTAGGAAAGATCTACACCTAGCCTTCTCGGACAAGGGCGAAAAATCTAGGAGGACCCGTGTGCAAGTTGCGCACGTTAAAGATCCCTTGGTGGTCTAAAATCGATAAGAGTAGGCGTCGGCCGCCACCCGGGCAAAATTCAAAATTTCCGGCCAACTGAAAATATTAGGTGTGTCCCGCGCGCTCATATGACCTTATGCAGTTGTGAGCGCCGTAAAACACTTACCAAAAAAATGTTATATCCGTAACTTAAGTCCACAGCAATAAACTGATGAAGGTGTCCTCAATCTTGAGTCACTGGCCCGTTTTAGACCATATTATTTTACAATAAATCATATAATATTTTCTCTCCAGCTATTGGTTTTAAAATATATGTATATATATATATATATATATATCTAAGGTTGAGGTAATATTCTATGTACGATTTATTGACAAGAAAAAACTGCAGGGTGATCCAACAAAAAAAAGAACAAGTGATACAGCTTTTTGGAAATATTTTCCTCCACTCTGAAATTTTACGTTTCACATTTGTACACTTTTGGAAGTTAAAAGTAGTTTGTCGGATATTCATTTTAGATAATTCCTCAGAATGTTTTGCTTTTCATAGCGCGTAAATTTAATAAAAAACCAAAGCATTTTCAGCTATAACCCCAGTTTTGTAGCCTGACACACTAGTTCGCATCAGGCCTATCATTAAAAGTCCCAATGATCGCGCCATATTGCAAGATACAGTAGTTTAATAGGCCAACAGAAATTTGCAGATAGTTTTTCTCAAGTTTCCTTTGGCTGCTGAGATCATGATTAAGATTAGTAACGAGCAGAGAGCTTTTTGTATAGTACATTTCCTTACTCATTTCGCAAGTTTCGCACAAGGCAGGGTAACAATGATAAAGTGTCCTTAATGCATTCTTTGGTGTCAAGGGTGGAAATGGTCCCTCGGTTAGGACGTGTAAAGAATCAGAACAAAACTCCCAGACAAAACGACCACGTTAGATCAAACACACACCGTTCGCGCCCTTTTTAACGTCACTAGGGTGCACAATTCGAAAGATGAATCCCATGAGACGTCTGTCTGTAGACGATGTCTGCAGCAATGATGTCAGTTTAAGCATTTATTTTAGCATCCGTGCAATCCAAATAAAGACTAAAGGAAGAAAATGGCATAAGTCCCAATTCCAAAATTTTACATTTTTCTGTTTTGGTCAATTATCTGTCTTATTCTGTTTAGTTCACAAAACCATATTTAGTTTGAAACAGCTGTAGCCACGTACTGATAGCACATTCCAAACAGCCGAACAAAAAAAAGAGAAAAAGGGTGGCAGTAGTCCATATTATGGACAATTGGAAGAAAAGCCATCGTCTCCAACATTTTATATGACTAACGGTAGAACGGCAGTCTTCTTCAACATTTTGATGTGACTAATGCCGTCAAATCTATGGCAAGCTGGCCAACTGTTTTAAGCCCAGAGAGCAATTAATTTCAAGAAAGATAAAGAAAAAAGAAAAAAAGGGAAAAATAAGACAGAGCAAAAAACAACAACAAAAAACGTTAACAACAAAAGGAACAAAAAACGGTTTCATTAAAAACCAATTGTATCCTCACCACGTATCTTTTCTGACTTGTTTAACATATTATTAAAGAATTATTCGACAAAATATTTCTCGATCACAAGCAACCTCTACCATACATTAATAGACATCAATAAAAACAAATGTTAACACGTTGCCCATCGGCGACGGTGTGATATATAGCAGCAAAAGTGTTGCAGCATTGATCTCCTTTTTGGCTTGTGCACTTGTTAAAATGTTTCCTTTCTGGGTGGTTTGAGTGGCCTTCGAGGTCAAATATCAGTTTGTTTACAACAATAATACTGGAGTAATTTTTGGGTTCGTAAAATGTCGAGTAGACCTAGCATGAGTGCTTTTTTCTTTCTTACCCCAGGATGAGAATTCGGGTGATGAATGAGCTAGATCTAATGTTTTCAGTTTCGATTCTAATTCCTTTTTTGGTTAACATGCTATCTTCCCTTTCAATTTTCTCAGCATGCTGAAAATTTTATAATGGCTGGGGTATTTATGCCGAGATACAGGTGTAGTACTGATGTACAGCATCTGCATCCTGGTCCGTGGGGACAAGTGTTGTGCACTCTGCGCGCTGTGTCGGTGGAAAGTGTTAAATTTGACGAGCTAGCCGATGAAATGTGTTCTTGTATGAATGCTTGTTTTTTGTGTGTTTTTCTGTAGACTTCCCAGCAAAAGTACACGACGATCTTTGTGAACAGAATAGCCTGCAGTACAAGAAACATGGACGCCACCTGGACATTCATCACTAAGCTTATTTTGGCAGCGGCCCTGGTGATGTCTTCCAAAGCATGGCGTCTCAATGTGACGTCATCAGAAATCGACATCGGTAAGACAGCTCAAGTTTCCCTGAACTGTTTCAACCAGTATCAGCAGCAGGACATCTCAGACCTTCTCATGATGAGAATCCAGAAAAAACAGCTGACCGGATGGTCCAGTGTCGCGGAACTTCGTCACGGCGATGTGGACGTCAGACTCACAGCCAGTGACGTGACCGCTACGGGTAACATTGTCTCCGGTGCGAACAGCTTCATGCGGCTTACCTGGCCACTGGCGACCAACGACACGATCGGTCTGTACCGTTGTGACGTAACCTTTCTGAATTCCCATGGCAGCGTCGGGTGGCAGAAAGGCCTACCTACTTCCATCTCTCGTAAGAGTGACGTCACTGTTCAGATCCTGAGCGAAATGGTGGACGAGACCAAAAGACAATGCACGCAGCAAAAACAAGACATCCAAGCTTACGTAGCAGTGGCCATAGCGGAGAACAAGAAACACTGTCTAAAGGAGAAACAAGACGTTTTCCAGAACATGACAGTCATACTCAAGGCGCTTGAAGTGAGTTTTCTTAGTAGCAAATTGGCTAATCATATTATTTGTTCCATAATCCTGACCAGTACACATTTCTGTGAAGAGCTTAGAGATGTGTGCACACCGGAATTAGCGCTAAAAGTGATGGTGGTTGGTTGCTTCTTCTACTTCTTCTACTATTATTATTATTATTATTATTATTATTATTATTATTATTATTATTATTAATAATAATATTATTATTATTATTATTATTATTAATATTATTATTATTAATATTATAAATATCATTATTATTGTTGTTATTATTATTATTACAGACTCTGGGACACACGGTGGAGGCCAACAAGCGAGAGTGCCCTCACCAAATGCTCTCCCAAAAACGTCAGATTCTGGAGACCGTGACGGCAGTCTTGGAGAGTAACCAGAAAGAGGTTCTACAACAGAGCCAGCGCCTCCTGGCAAACGCTTCAGCCACAATGGGAGAAGTACAAGCCAGTTGGGAGCAAAGGTTGAGCGATGTTGAGGACAAGCTACGGGTGAGAGTCGTTCACCGATGGATGTATTCCCATACTTTTACTGATATCTTCAAATACTTTCACTGTTTGATATCTTCCTATACTTTCAGTGTAGGATATCTTCCTATAATTTCACTTTTGGATATCTCTTATACTTTCACTGTTGGATATTATCCTCTTATACTTTCGTTGTGTGATAAATTGATTGATATAATATAATAGAGAGTGTGATAAACTGATTGATTGAGTATGTGATACATTGGTTGACAGAGTATGTTATAAACTGGTTAGTGGAAAATGTGATAAAATGATTGATGGAGTGTATAATAAGAGTATGTGATAAATTGGTTAATTGAGAGAGTTATAAACTAATTTATATAGTATGAGATAAACTGGTGATAAAATAATTGATAGAGTACATAATAAATAATTAGTTAATGGGGTATTGGTTAAAATGATTTATGGGGTGTGTGATAAATTAGTTAATAGAGTATGTGATATATTGGTTGAGTGTTATAAACTGATTGATATAGTATGTGATAAATTGGTTAATTGAGTGTTATAAACTGATCGATATAGAATGTGATAAATTGATTGATGGAGTAGGTGATAAAATTATTGATTAAGAATGTAATATGTGATAAGTTTTTTGGATGACTTGGTGATAAACAGATTAACCGACTAAGTGGTAAACTGGTTGACTGATCAATGGATAAACTGAGAAACTGACTGCCTGACTGACACATGATACTTCATGGAGTCAGAAACTCTCTAGCTCTCTAGGAAAATGCTGACTTGGTTTCTTCGTCAAACTTCACATCTCGCAATTTCCCACAGCCGTTCATCAAATTCCTCTCTGTGGATTTCTCTATAGCCCCAGTCGTGCGCTGATGCTAAGGGTTTGGGTCCTCGGCCGGTGGTCCGTCTCTCTAGCGGTCAGCGTGTCGTCTGTGACACAGTGACGGACCAGGGTGGATGGATCGTAATACAGGTGAGTACAGGCTGATATAATATATGTAGGTACTGGCTAGTACAATACAGGTGAGTACTGGCTAGTACAATATAGGTGAGTACTGGCTAGTACAATACAGGTGAGTACTGGCTAGTACAATATAGGTGAGTACTGGCTGGTACAATATAGGTGAGTACTGGCTAGTACAATACAGGTGAGTACTGGCTAGTACAATATAGGTGAGTACTGGCTGGTACAATGCATGTGGATACTGGCTAGTACAATGAAGGTGAGTACTGGCAAGACCGCTCCCCCGGAGGCGAGAGGATACAATATTGTGTGGAAATTGTTCCCTCTCAACTAGGGTTCGAGGATCCTGTGTCGGAATCTCCATTACTTCATGTTTAATTAAGTATTAAGTCTATAACCTGGTTGTCAACTTGCTACCTACAACCCCCTTACGAAATCCGCAACATAATATCTTTCACTGTACTGTCTACCTACTACTAAGGTCCTCTCTTCACTTGTCTTGGCCCGCAGGAATAGGCTAGGACTAACAAGGTCACCTTAGCAGAGACAGTGCCTCCATTTCGGAACCTCACGGTGACATTAAAGATGGTTCCAGTAGGGAACGGGATGGTGGGTGCCCATACCCCTCGTGACTCATCAGAGCAGAGGAAGATAGGACTAACGTTAAAATTATTTATAAAAACTAACAGAAACATGTCTTCTCAATAATTATATACATAAACACCATCCCACATCATCACTTAACACCACCACCACCGTCATTTCTAAAGTCAGTATTGCTCTCAGATCCATCACAAACATCTATAATAATAATCTTAAATATCTACATGTAGCGGTAAAGTTATATATTATAAAAATTATGAACGTGATGCATTAGTGGGCAATATCATACGCACATTTGTCTACTAATCAGATGGCGTCATTACCATAGAAATGGGCAAGGGACAGAAAAGAGTACTGGCTAGTGCAATACAGGTGACTACTGGCTAGTGCAATACAGGTGAGTACTGGCTAGTGCAATACAGGTGAGTACTGGCTGGTAGCATAGGGGTGAGTGCAGGCTAGTACAGTACAGGTGAATTCTGTCGCAGTACCATACAGGTGAGAGCAGGTTGGTACACTACAAGTGAGTACTGGCTAGTACAGAATAGGGGAGTACTGGCTGGTAGCATAGGGGTGAGTGCAGGCTAGTACAGTACAGGTGAATTCTGTCGCAGTACCATACAGGTGAGAGCAGGTTGGTACACTACAAGTGAGTACTGGCTAGTACAGAATAGGTGAGTACTGGCTGGTAACATGGATGTGAGTACAGGCTAGTACAATACAGGTGAGTACTGGCTAGTACAGTACAAGTGAATATTGTCTTAGCACCATATAGGTGAGAGCAGGTTGGTACACTACAGGTGAGTACTGGCTAGTACAGTATGGGTGAGTACAGACTAGTACAGTACATGTGAGTACTGTCTTAGTACCATGCAGGTGGACACAGGCTAGTACAGTATAGTTGAGTACAGGCTAGAACAGTACGGGTGGTTACAGGCTAGTAAAACGCAGGTAAAGTCAAGATTACTTTACTGTAAAAAAAAGGCTGTGTTGTTAATCAACGATTTTCCTAGCAATAAAAGTAAGTGTGTGTACAGTACACCGTACGTGCCTCTACGAAGATATACTATGTGAGGCAGCGTGGTGAAATCAAATGCTCGTCAAATTAAATGGAATCGGAGAAATCAACATTTCCCCGCACCTTTGTCAGTTTTTATTGATTTTTTTTCCTTTTTTTTGGGGGGGGGGGGGTTTAATACCTTTTATGTCCATTTAAAAACATATTCCTGTGTGGATTTTATTTTAAAATGTTTATCAAGAGCATAAACAAGTAAATTTGCTGTTTCCAAGAACTCTCAAGCTTTGGAAGTCACCAAACGTTGGCGGCCATTTTCTCGCTTATTTAACGTTTAAAACCAGGCGACCCTAACTTTTTATAATCGCAAATATCTCACCTTCTATTCAAGATAGATGGCATTGTTTTCATCGAAAACAAAACAAAAATAGATAAGCTTTACGATTACACCAAAAACTTCGCACGTCCAAAAATTGACTACCGCCTGATTCCACCACGTCCCGACACATATGTGGTTGTAATGTTTCAAAGTTTCTGTTTCTCAATAAACAAGAAATAGTAAATGTAATAAACAAACTCCCACGACACAATAGCATTGAAACCGTCTTTCGACTCACAGAACTGTCGTGAAACATTACTGGTAACTTTAGACGAACAATTTTTTACTTAAGAAGTAACTAAAAGCTCAGCCAGATAACTCAAATAATGTGATTTAGCACAGTAAATGACATTAGGCCTTACTTAGAAAATGACGAAATGTTCTTGTATGTCTGCAGAGACGTGCTTCGGCCAACGTGGACTTTTTCCGTGGCTGGGAGGACTATAAAAAAGGATTTGGAGACCTACACGACAATTTCTGGCTCGGGCTAGAGAAAATCCATCAGTTGACAAGTCAGGCAAGTTGTTAACGATTTAAAACTTACTGCACTAGACTGTTCAAATCACGTGCGTGATAGTGTACTTACTTACTTGAATATTTCAATGTAGAACTGGGATCCTAGGATGACAGGGTGCTCCATGCTTCCTCATCCCTCTTCATAGCGGTCCATTTCAGTGTGGGCAAGCTGATTGTCTCCATCATGAGTTGATTGCTGTAGTGTCTGATGGGATCACGCAGGCTGCTTCTCCTGCCTCCATCAGGCTGTACTCCTTTCTCAGTCATAATCTCATAAGTGAAGGATTCCTCTTCACGGCTGCTGGTTAGGTAATCTCGGACAAGGGCTGTTACAGTTGGAGGATCAAAGTTAAGCACTCCCTTTATGTTTGCAGAGCCTGCTAGCTTATCTGCTCTTTCATTTCCCTTGACGCTTGAATGTCCTGGGCAGAAGATCCACTGAGAGCGTCTGATTTTGATGTCTTGGATTGTCTTAAATCAAGCTGCATACAGGCTGCGGGTTAGGATCTTATCCAGAGTACTCATTGAGTCTGTAAGAAAGGTAACCTGCTCGTTTCCATTTGTGCGAAGCCACTTCAGAGCCTCGGTGGTGGCTTTGATCGCCATGCACATGCTTGATGTAGTGAAGCCCGTTGCCTCAGATGCCTCCTGGATTGTTACTTCTTGGCAAGAAGCCGTGTAAGCCCAGCCTGATTTGATCCCACGCTGAACAGAGCCATCATTGATGGTGTAATTCAATTAACTCTCCAAACCACGTGACAGGGTAATACAATCTACCGTCCAAAACTACGTGGCAGCACGGGCACCGTTGTTGTTGCTGGTGTACGTGTTGCTGTTGCTGTTGTTGTTTTTGTTGATGTACGTGTTGCTGATGTTGTTGTTGATGTACGTGTTGATGTACGTGTTGTTGTTGTTGTTGTTGTTGTTGTTGTTGTTGTCGTTGTTGTTGTTGTTGTTGTTGTTATTGTTGTTGTTATTGATGATGATGATGATGATGATGATGATGTACGTGCCGCTGCTGTTGTTGTTGTTGTTGTTGTTGTTGTTGTTGTTGTTGTTGTTGTTGTTGTTGTTGATAATGATGATGTACATGTTGCTGTTGTTGTTGCTGTTGTTGTTGATACTGATGATGATGTACGTTCTCTTGTTGCTGTTGTTGTTGTTTTTGTTGATGTTGTTGTTGTTGTTGTTGTTGTTGTTGTTGTTGTTGTTGTTGTTGTTGTTGTTGTTGTTGTTGATGATGTACATGTTGCTGCTGTTGTTCTTGTTGATGTACGTATTTCTGTTGTTGTCGTTTTCATTGTTGCTGTTGCTGTTGCTGTTGTTGTTGTTGTTGTTGTTGTTGTTGTTGTTGCTGTTATTGTTGATGTGCGTGTTGCTGTTATTTATCATGATGCTTGCTCATTTTGGAAGAACACCGTGTTACTTCTTCTCCTATTATTATTCCCAACCTGCTTTGGCTGGTTCTATCGGACGTGGACGTAACAACGAAGCTCCCATCTCTGAAATAACCTGACAGTTTTTAAGCAGGGGTGTCAAACCCACACCATGTAGAAATAGACACCCCAATCCCCGTTTGCTCCCTCCTCTGGGCTCCTGACTCTTTTCTGCAACCTTTTTACTGCTACTCTTTGGCCCTTTCTTACTGCTGTCTTTCAGACACACCCCTGACCTTAAGGTAGGTAAGATCTAACACCTAGCTTTCTCGGAAAAGGATGAAAAGTCTCTGAGGTCCTGTGTGCAAGCTGAGCATGTTAAAGATCCCTTGGTGGTCTAAAATCGATAAGAGTAGGCATCGGCCGCCACCCGGGCAAAATTCAAAATTAATCCCTACCAAACTAAAAATGTTGAATGTGTCCCACGCGTTCAGATTACCCTATGCAGTTGCGAGCGCCGTAAAACACTTGTTCCCGTGTTCGAACCTGGATAGCGACAGAATTTTTTCTTCTCTAAATTGTCTCCTTTCACCTCCTTTCCTGCTCTCTAGCAATGTTCTGTCGTCTGCTTTCGTCTCCACTTTCTGCCCCCACCCGCTCACCACATTTGCCTCCTCCTCTGGGCTCCTGACTCTTTCTGCAACCTTTCTACTGCTTCTCCTTGGCTCCTTACTGTTGTCTTTCAGCCACACCCCTGATCTTAGGGTAGGAAAGATCTGCACCTAGCCTTCTCGGAGGTCCTGTGTGCAAGTTGCGCACGAGATCCCTTTGTGGTCCAAAATCGATAAGAGTAAGCTTCAGCCACCACCCGCGCAAAATTCAGAATGTCCTACCAACTAGTTGCGAGCGCCGTAAAACACTTACTTAAAAGAAAAGAAAAAGAAGGGAAAAAAAGGGCGGTGGGAATATTGGTCTCCAGATTTTTTTTACAGTACATTTAACTAACGATGTGAATACAGACTCAGATCTGCAGAAGGCAAAGAAGAAGTGATGACATCGCTAAACGATCAGTTTGTGTTTAGATTTGGCTGTTTTTATCTAGCCTTTCGAGGCCAAGAGCCGATGGTATAATCGTACCATTACCTGATTATAGGGCGGTAGAAGTCGATAAAAAAAGACAAGCAGCCATGAGATTATTAGCAGTCAGTTCTCCTTCCCTTTTTGAGGTACTCTATCAGTCCTGAATGTTACCTTACATAATGAGTGTTTGTGAATGCTTATACTTCTCCCCCCCCCCCCCCCAACTACCTTTTTAGGTAGGCTCTACCAGTTTAATTGTAAGCTTGCATAGTCGGTGAAATCTACAGAGAGGAATTTGATGAACGGCAGTGGGAAATGGCGAGAGGTCAAGTGTGGCGGAGATATCAAGTCAGCATGTTCCCAGAGAGCTAGAGAGTTTGGGAATCCTTCTACTTCTCCACCCACCCACCCCCCTTACCTTTTTAGGTAGGCTCTACCAGTTTAATTGTAAGCTTGCATAGTCGGTGAGTGTGACTGCTAATGAGAGTGGCCCAAAGGGTGTGAGTAGGATATTTATGTGACAATGATATAGGTTCAAGTGTTGTGCACACTGTCCATTGGCTCATGGGTTTGATGTTTTTGTTTGTTTGTTGTTTTGTTTGTGTGTGGGTTTATTTTCATTTTTAAATAAGTGTTTTATGGCACTCGTATAAGGTTATGTGAGCACGCGTTAAACATTTTACTATTGGTAGGAATTTTTTTAATTGGATCGGGTGGTGGCCGAAGCCTACTCTTATCGATTTTGGACCACCAAACATGGTTAGAGAACAGGAAAGGATGTGAAAGGAGGAAATTTTAGAGAATAAATTTTCCGTCGCTGTCAGGTTTCGAACCTGGGACCTATTGAATGAGAGGCAAATACCTTAACCTCTAGAGCACGAGAGCCCAAATGGCTATTGATGATATGAATGTCTATATAAATTGACTGCGACGAAGTTCCCAGATTACGGAAAGGAAGCAGTAATTATTTGATTATATAGACGCTTTGCCTCTGATTGTAAACATGGTGGTGGTGATAGTTTTAGTAATGGTAGCGGTAGAAGTGGTAGTGGTAGTTTTAGTAATGGCAGTGGTAGTAGTTGTAGTAATAGTAGTGGTAGAAGTGGTAGTTGTAGTTGTAGTTGTAATAATCGTAGTGATAAAATACTGATGTTTTTAGTTGTTGTGGTGGTAGCAGGAAGAGTTGGAAAAGTCTTTGTTGTTGGTGGTGGTGTTTTTGTTGTTGTTGTTGTTGTTGTTGTTGTTGTTGTTGTTGTTGTTGTTGTTGTTGTTGTTGCTGCTGCTGCTGTTGTTGTTGTTGTAGTTTATTGTTGTTGTCATTATTGTTTCCCAATGTCATTAATGTTTTGATGGCTTTTTTGTTGCTTTTAGAATGCCACTGTCGGTAAGATCTAACACCTAGCCTTCTCGGACAAGGGCGAAAAATCTCG
>NW_004797364.1:1302681-1306012 GCF_000002075.1 Aplysia californica
GATGTTGTTGTTGTTGTTGTTGTTGTTGTTGTTGTTGTTGTTGTTGTTGTTGTTATTGTTGTTGATGTTGTTGTTGTTGTTATTGTTGTTGTTGTTGTGGCAGTTAGAGAGAGGGGGAGGGAGAAACATAAACTGTTGCAGACGTTTAGGCCCACCACCTTAGCCCCGTCATTAACAGACTCCCGATTGTACAGATTCCGTGCCTGGCACACTTGTAGTGTCTTTGACAGAATCCGAGCCTGACACACATCTCCTGTCTTTGACAGATTCCGTGCCTGTCATGTTTTTGACACGGTACGTGGTCCTCATCTCAGGACACCAAGTGGAGAGCAAATCTTTGGGAGGACCAGCATTGAAACCTGGCACAGATTTGAACCTGTACCATTTGTGTCACTGTCAGGTTAATTTTCAACGGACACATAACCACTGCATTTTGCATGCGTTGAAGCCATATGAATCTACAGCTGGCTTTAATGTTTTACGGGTTGTTTTAATTATCTTTACGTTCTCGTCACCAGGGGAGACACGAACTGAGGTTCGATTTGAGATTCCAAGGAAAAAACTACTACGCCAGCTACGACAACTTTTCGCTGTCTGGAGAAACAGACAACTATAGGATTCAGATTTCTGGTTTTTCCGGTAATGTAAGGGACAACATGGCTAAGCACAACGGTCAGCAGTTCTCAACCAAGGATCGTGACAACGACGTATGGGACAAGAACTGCGCCAGTGTGTTCCACGGAGCTTGGTGGTACAAAAACTGCCATTCCGTGAACCTCAACGGACTGTGGGCCAGCACAGAGAACGCGAAAGGGTTGGGGTGGCAAAGTGTAACAGGTGGCTCAGTTTCCTTCAGTGAGATGAAGATTCGACCATTCGCAAAGTGACAGCTTCACGAGAATGAATAGCCCTGCTGAACATAATTATACCTAGATGTTTGCGTGTCCGTTTCTTGTTGTTTGTTTTTTGTATAACACTGTGTGAACTACATTGACAGAATTAGGAAAATGTCAAAAGTCTTAGACGTGTTAAATTTCGTTTGTACCATCGAGGCAGGTCATTTATTGACGTGTTAAAGATAAAACAGCCACTGATAGAGATACTGAACCTTATCAATTTGCATTGCACAGTATTAAAAGTATCGCGAGCCAAACATTTCTTTTTTTTTAATTTTGTTACATAAACACACGTTCGAACCCTTGCACAAATTAATATGTATGCACATTTACACGGACACATACACGCGCACACAAGTATTCACTTACAACTCCCTCATGTTCTTTCCCTCACACAAAAGTCTTCACTTATCTTACAACTCTCTCATGTTCTTTCCCTCACACAAAAGTCTTCACTCACAATTCTCTCCTGTTCTTCCCCTCTCACATCGTCTGACTGTACAAAGGGAGAGCATTGGTCTAACTACAGTGACAGGCCGGAAGTACAGTGTACAGTAAGCTATCATCGACGGAGATAGACCAATCAAAATGCTTTGTGCCTCTGGACTAAGTAAACGAAATCTTGGGGGTTACTGTTATAACCCATAATTTGATATAAGGCAGTTAGATTTGAAATTTCCTTGAAAATAATTGATTTGCAACAATTTTAATGACTACGTGTGGTCTGCATCAAACAATACGCAGTTTGATCCCCAAAGCAGTGCATCCGTGTGCGGGAGTACATCTTCGAATAGTTCCTGGGTGCTCGCCGGAGGCGTCTCCGAACATCTTCTGCCATCTGTAACAGTTCGTTCTACATCTTTTCCTTTAGCAAAAAGGTGTGGAAATGGACACATACTTTTGCTGTTGTTGTGACATTGGACATCGAATGTAGTTGTGCACATACAATCAGATAGAACCCTCTTTGATAAACCCCGATAGTTTTGGCATGAGACAAACCTTGTTGAAAACGAAAGTACGACATGTAATCTTAAAGTAATCATTCTGATAATGCTGGGAATTTCTGAGCGTGTTCTGGTTCTCGGCCTCTACTGTCTGCGGGTCGGTACCGCTAGATTTGGTCTACAGAGGCTGGACCTCACTCGCCATCTACGGACACTTTGTTACTGGGTTCGGTAATAATAATGATAATGAATAATGATAATAATAATGAATAATGATAATAATAATAATAATAATAATGATAATAGCAGTAGCAGTAGCAGTAGCAGTAGCAGTAGTAGTAGTAGTAGTAGTAGTAGTAGTAGTAGTAGTAGTAGTAGTAGTCGTAGTAGTAGTCGTAGTAGTAGTCGTAGTAGTAGTCGTAAAAGTAGTCGTAAAAGTAGTCGTAGTCGTAGTAGTAGTAGTGGTGGTAGTAGTAGTAGTGGTAGTAGTAGTAGTAGTAGTAGTAGTAGAAGTAGTTGTAGTAGTAGTAGTAGTAGTAGTAGTAGTAGTAGTAGTAGTAGTAGTAGTAGTAGTAGTAGTAGTAGTATAGTAGAAGATAATAATAATAAACAGCATTTATATAGCACATACACCGGCAAGACAGCAAGCTCTGCGTACTTTATACTACAATATTATTACCCCAGCAGACACTTTAACACTCAGAAATATTCTCGGCTGCCAGGGGCATACAAAACAAGCAGCCGATTAAACTCTCAAACACTGACAAACTGGCAGGATCTTTCGATTGTGTGTAGTTGGGTACGCATTCTCATCTGAGTAAAGTGAGGAAAAATCGTGCAAAAAATCGAGCAAGGTGCTTTTGCCAAGAACACGACGTCGGGTCCCTGACGAAATTCGAACCCACGATCTTATGATTTCGAGTCCGAGAGCCTAACCACTAGGCCACCGGTACAGTTTGCAGTATTGTTTCTGGTTTTCTGATCACGTCAGGACCTACATTTATACAGAAGAAAAAACCGCGACACCGGGCCATATGAGGGCAACATACTACATGTATATCGGTTATAGATTTTTAAGTCCAAATAAAAGTTTGAAATGCATTCTAAAAATTCCTAATTGTGTTAAATGTTTGAACTGTCCACTCATGTGTTGTATAAATTTAAAACTAAACATAAAATTTGCCTCATCTGATACATTTCTATGTATACATCCACGATAAGCATCGTCCAAGATACTATCACTCCGAATTAATCTTTGAACTATCAGTTTTGGCAAAATATTATGAAATCAAAGAAACTTGAAAACATGTTTCTGCTTTTGATGGGTGTACGCTTCTTCAACACACACGCGCGCGCACGCACACACACACACACACACACACACACACACACACACACACACACACACACATACCCAAGCACAGATACACAAACACGCACACATGCATACACGACACACACAAACACACGCACATACAATCATATACACAA
>NW_004797364.1:1306934-1310444 GCF_000002075.1 Aplysia californica
TGTGTATATATAATTATTCTTTTGGGGTAAGTGTTTTATGGCGCTCGCAACTGCATAGGGTCATATGAGCGCGCGGGACACCCCTAATATTTTCAGTTGGTAGGAAATTTTGAATTTTGCCTGGGTGGCGGCGAAGCCTACGCTTATCGATTTTAGACCACCAAGGGATCTTTAACATGCGCAAGGTGCACACGGGCCCTCCAAGATCGTTTGCCCTTGTCCGAGAAGGCTAGGTGTAGATCTTTCCTACCAGAAGATCAGGGGTGTGGCAGAAAGACAGCAGAGCACCCGACAACCATCCACTATAATCACAACCAACTCAATACAGCTGAGGGAAATTAAATATGTTGAACTAAAACAGTAAATCAGAATGTTCTTTTTATTTTAAACAAGAGCTTCAAGTGTCGCTCTTTGTTTGATCTTTCAATGATGAAATTCAAACGCACTGGGTGGGGGGGGGGGACTTTAATTAAATAAATTCTACTAATAGATAGCTTTTGTATAGGACAAATCCCCGCAGCTCAACAGCAAGCTCTATGTGCTTTACAATCTACACTATAATGTTAGCAGAGAGCATTCTGAAAAAAACTGAACTTCCTGGGAAGCATACAGTGCAAGCAGCCATTTCATAGGCGCTAAAACACTAACATACTGACAAGATCTTTCGCTTTCTATGGCCGGATACCCATTCCCACCTGGGTGAAGTGAAGAAAATTCGTGTAATGTGCCTTTCCCAAGGACACAACGTCGGGCCCTCAGCTCGATCCCCCAAACCTGCAACCTCACGATTACGAGTCCGGTCGCCTAACCACTAGGTCACCGACGTTGACGGGTGCCATGGGTTTCCATATTTCGTCTCAACAGCAAACTTGTAGGAGCTGTTTGATCTCTCTTGTAGGGCCTCGAATCGGAGAAGGAAGAACTGTTCTCATTTTACAATGATCAAAACTTTCATACGTGAATATATGAAAGTATTGCAATCTTTTTAGATTTTCTAAGAGAAGACACGTCAAAGTCACCCTCTTCGTCTTTCTCTGACACCAGTTTCTCAACGAAGTGGACACCCTTCCCAATAATCCTGAGTTCGATGACCAAAAAAAAAAAGCCACGTTCTTTCCTTTCCACTGGAAAGGCGTCGCTTTCGAACCAGAATCAAGAAAGCCAGTCTTTTTGTCCCGATTTTGCTTATATGCCAAGTTTGGGCACGATCAGAGCGCTATGACATAATAATAACATGTATTACGACAAACACGAGTTAGAAGAGCGCCCTTCAAATTTTGTAATTATCAAAATACACGCACTGCGAGAGTTTCTTCTATAGAGGATCATCAAAACAGGTGTGCAATTGTAAAGGGGTGTCTCTAAAACGTATCAACGTATTCATTCCGTTTTAAATATTCTTTCACTCAGAGTAGATTTTTTTCACGTTGAATTATACATGTATGATAGCTTCTGCACGGCGCAGAGGCAATGGGGCATGAACAAATAATGCTTCGGGGGCGTCGGTGGCCTAGTGGTTAGACTACCCAACTCATAATCGTGAAATTGCGGGTTCGCGGGTTCGAGCCGCAAGCTCGACGTTTTGTCCTTGGGAAAGGCACTTTACACGAATTTTTCTCACTTCACCCAGGTGGGAATGAATACCCGGCCGTAGACAGAGAAAAATTGTGTCATGAACTATCAGTTTTGGCAAAATATTATGAAATCAAAGAAACTTGAAAATGTGTTTGTGCTTTTGATGGGTGTACGCTTCTTAAACACACACGCGCACACACACACACACACACACACACACACACACACACACACACACACACACACACACACACACACACACACACACGCATACACACACATACACAAGCACACACACACACACACACACACACACACACACTCAAACATACCCAAGCACACATACACAAACACACACACACGCATACACGACACACACAAACACAAGCACATACAATCATATACACAAGCACACGCCCACACAAACACAAGCACATACACATACACACACATAAATCTTTTAGAGCCTGTAAATGGCAGCTTTCACTGCATACTTTGCAGGAAGTTGAGATTATTTCAGAATGCTATCACGTCTGCTGGGGTAATAATATAGATTGTAAAGCACATGGAGCTTGCTTTTGAGACGGAATTTTCGCTATACAAATGCTTTATCATTATTACAATCATTATTATTACTTCATCTTTTAGTGAATTGGTCGCTTTTAAGGACAAGCGAGCTAACCCAGATTTCGCGGTTTCCAGAAATCGTGACCTACACTAAAAGTGGGCATTGCCCAACCTATAGGACAAGTTTGGTTTCAGTGGTGTGTATATTTGTTTGGTTATAGAGAAAAGTCTCCTTGTCTTTTAAAGAAACTGAATAAGGGTCCAAAAACTTTACCTTCGATTTTCTCAAAACAGCATTTTTCGGGATTGCCCCCTTGTGATTAAAAGCGACCAATTAACCCTACGTTTTTCTCATAGAACAGTAAATAATTAGTCATAGTGTTGTTTTCGAATAACTTTAATATTTGTTAACATATTTCTTCCAAATTTTTGCTCAAGATTGATAAATGGACTGGCTACCCCTGCATGCAACAATAAGTCAAAAGGTTGGTAAATGTGACCTTGAGAGTGAGCAGTGTTGATCTAATAACGAAATTTACTCACGTTGTCCATGGTTGATGAGCAAGATCAATTAATTGTCACATTATTGTGGTATGCCTCAAAACAGTCTTTACAGAGCCCCTTGTTGCAAGCAGAGCAGTAGGCTGTTGCTTGCACTGGTTTACCAGACTTTGTTCAATATCCTTGCTTCTATCAATGAGCGCAGTCAGATGGGGCTAAACCCTTATCAAGACGTTCGTGTCTCCTTCGCCCAGCGTACAAATTGGTTTGGTAGCTAATGTCACCCAAAAAAAATTCTGCAGAAAATATTCAATAGGTTCTGAGTCTAAATCTAATATTGGGATAATCCGGTTTTGTCCTCCAACGATAATTAGATCTATGGAGTGTGGATTTTGGCCAAATATCGTATAATATACACTATATTTTTTAGAAGAGGATGGTTTACTCAGTCAAAAAAGTGTCCGCGAAAGTATGCGCTTTGCTTCAGATGAAGTTCTTTATCGTTTCTCCTGAAGAAGAATAGGAATAGCATATCTTATTAGTTTCACCCAAGACTAAAGAACAGCAAGACAGAACAATAGATCTCATTTCCGGTTTAACTGTCCCCGCTTGGTAACGGCGGTAAATTAGACGCGTATAAAGCGAAAACAAATAACAGGGAGAAAGAGCGCGCTGTTCAACTCGAGTAGTTCTGTGATTTCCATCTCTACATAATAATTATTATTATGCTAGTGGCTGTTTTGCCTTGCCTTTTTCCATGTAAACTATTTGGAAATTACTTTGACTGGCTTTTGTTCACATTTCAATATGGATAGTACAGATAGTTGAGAATTAAGATTTTCATGAATGAAAGCGGCAGTGAGGTGA
>NW_004797364.1:1311713-1313659 GCF_000002075.1 Aplysia californica
TGTGTGTGTGTGTGTGTGTGTGTGTGTGTGTGTGTGTGTGTGTGTGTGTGTGTTGTGTGTGGAGGGGGGGGGAGGTCTTCGTGCTTGTACTATTAAAACAAACGTGGATTCTCATAATATCTTTTTTTGCATAACATGTCTTAAAGTTGTATATTGTATTCAAAGCAATGCATAATGCGTCATGCGATATTATCTTCTATTGAACATAATGGAAAGAACAAAGATAAACAAAAATGAAAAACAGGAGGCGACAAGAACAGCACATAGTAAAGGGGAGTAACCCGAGCAAAAGGACCAACCTATCCTCTCTAAACAATTTTCTCGATTGAGTCCCTTGTTTCGTGCAAATGTTTACCATTGTAACATAGCATTTACATTGGATGGCACAAACCCCCGCTCAACGGCAAGCTGTGAGAAGCTTTAGTCTATATTAGTATTACCCCACCCAACCCTACAGCACTCAGACACCTTCTCAGCTTCCTGGGAATAAAAGCAGCCGATCAAACGCTCAAATGCAAAACAGCCATTTATTATTGTTTTAAAAAGCATTGTGGGATAAAGAATTAATCAACAAGGGTTTCTACAGGGCGAAGACATCACCCAACATTTAAAGCATGCAATAGAAAGACAATACTTAAATCAGTATTCTTGTGCAAATGAACTATAAGAACTACATTTGTTGCGTGTGATGGTAAGAAAATACTGCAACTACTTTTCTTGTGCAAAAGGACTCGGTACATGTAACAATCATTTTATATTAATATGATGCTATAGAAAGACATACTACGATTAGTATTCTTGTGAAAAATGATATCAGTATTACATTAACATTTTTTTTCCTAACTCGTATACTTGTCATTTAGACCAGTGGTTTTCAAAGTGGGCGCTACCGCCCCCAGGGGGGCGGTGGCGACAGTTTGGGGGGCGCTGTGACGAAATTGGGCGATTGGGGGGCGGTGGTGAGCGTTAAGGAGGCGGTGTGAAATTTTCATGAAATGCAACATAAAAAATGGCGAAGGGAAAGAAGCCACATCAAAAAAAAAAAATTTTAATTGATAACTTAGCCATAGTTTACAATACCACTTATTACTAAGAACTTTCTTTCCCAGCACTCAAAGCCCATATAAAGAAGATTCATCATGAAAAATTTGACAAAGATCTGGCATACTTCAAAACTCTAAAGATCAATTTTCAGAAAAGAAAATCAGTTAAACCGATGTTTGCAGCCAACGTCGATCAAGCTGATGTAGGTTTACGAGCAACATAAAATTTATCTCAGCTAGTTACAAAGGCAGGCAAACACCATGCTATCGGTGAGGATCTCATGCCTGCGATAAGAGAGGTGGTCAGCACAGTCCTGCACCGTGCCATGGAGCCTGTGTTGAAAGTCCTCCCACTAAGTGACAATACCATTCAAAGACGTACTGATGGGATGTCAGCAGATGTAGAGGAATCACTGTGCAAAATGCTGAAAGGACGTGAGCTCAGCCTTTAACTGGATATCAGTTCATTGGGGGTAAGGAAATAATGCAAGAATTGTTATTTGCGAAAATATTGGAAACAGATACCAAAGGCGAGTCCATTTTCAAAGTGGTCCAAGAATTTTTAGAGGAGAAACAGATCCCTCTGACCAATACAGTTGCCTGTGCAACAGATGGGGCACCGTCGATGGCAGGTCGGTACAATGGATTTATGAACTTCTTGAAAAAATAAGTCCCTGGAGTACTTACTGTTCACTGTGTCTTTCACAGACAAAATTTGGTGGCAAAAAAAACCTGAATGAAAGTCTGCATGACACACTAGCCAGTGTCATCAAGTGTGTGAACAAGATCAAAGTCCACGCTTTGAACTCGAGACTATTTCAACAGCTGTGCACTGAAAATGACGAGAACCTTCAATTCTTTCTTTTGCACACTGAAGTCCGGTGGCTCTCAAAAGGAAACTGT
>NW_004797364.1:1316100-1319243 GCF_000002075.1 Aplysia californica
AGAGAGAGAGAGAGAGAGAGAGAGAGAGAGAGAGAGAGAGAGAGAGAGAGACCTGTGTTAATATATATAACACATAAATATATTATGCATGTAGGCCTATATATAATACATATTAGATGACATTTGACAGAACAAGATTATTTTGAAAATTTTAGATTACTAGGTGATGTTTAAATGCCCGTTTAACCACTATTCTAAAAGTTTCATGGACTGTAAAAGAAATTTCTTTTTGTAAGCTGATGACCTGAAACTGCGAATCAAAGAGTACAGTTTCAACAGGCTTGATAAATAATATGATTGCGTATTATCATTAAATCATTGTTGACATAGAAAAGCCAACTTGCATATATTTCTTTTGTCAACACAAAGCCAGTGCGCTCTTCGTAAAAGAGGTGAATCAGATGCTCGCTTTCTTTTCTGTAAAACTAAATTTACTGCTCGGTATTGTTTTAGACAGTTTAAAGCCTTTCACTTTCTCCAGTGATATCTTGGTAACAAAGAGTTTTAATAATCAAGTCTTGATAAAACTAAGCTATTTGCTAATAAAGTAGTATGCTAAGTGGGGTATGTAATTTTTTCCTACTTTTAAATACATTTGTGCAAGAAGCGTGTGAGATCCTTTTCTTCAGCTGGCATTGGCAAATTATTGGTAGACTTAACAAACCAGATGCCTAGATTTTTAACTTTTCTTGAAAATGCAATTTTCGCATTACCAATTTTTATGTGATCTTTGTCAACCTCATAAATAGACTTTGCACTACTTGCCAGAATGACTTCTATTCCATCATTCAATATCAATTTGGTTTTGTTCATACAGTTTTCACGGAGACAATACAAGTTTCAGCACGAAGGACGAAAAAATATACATTAAAGAAAAAAAAATGAAACCACGCGACCAATGAGATAAAATAAAACTGGTTTCGCTGACATCTGACGTTTGACCTACGTGCAGAATGCACCATCCCCCTCTAGTCCAGGGAATATTGAACTGTAATGAAAGGGGCTGGCTGGTGCAGAGGTAAGTCAGGTCTAAGACATAACTATGCCGATGTGCTGCTCTCTTCATACAGTCTTGCGGCAGCCAGAACGGGGCTTTTTGGTGGCAGCTCGACGGTTCTTGGGGTTGGCAATTGGAAAAAACAGATCCGCATTGCTAACTATGACGTCACCAGCTTTTTTGCCCGGTTTTCTCGTACTTCTATACCGCCAGACGTGAACGCTAGTTGTACAACCCGTAGACCTGTGTTCCTCCCAGGAGGGCTTGGTGTCTACACTCACCAGTTGAGCACAGCATGACCAGCAGTTTTCTTTGACGTAGCCTGAATGGTGGACACACTCAGCTGATGACGCATGGCCGTCTTCCGAGCAGCGTTCGTGTGTTTTGAGAGCTGGAAGATCTACTGCGCAGTTAAGGCAATAAGCAACTGCAGGCTTGGAAGCAGAAGTGCGGGCTGCAGTGTTTCTTTTGCCTTTAGGGAAACACTTCTTGTCGTAAGTATCCCATTTCATTTCTTTCAGGGAGAACGGGTCATCAAACTCGTCGCATTTATCTAAGATTTTCCCAGGTCGCCATTGCAATCTAACCCGACGCCTGGTTGCTAAAAACTGTTTTGTGCCTTCCTCTTGGACTGATTTTGCTATCAGAACGATCTCTGTGGCTATTTTATGGTGGACTTCATTAGTCGAACACCAGACTTTTAGGACCGAGTTTGTTTGGTTTGCAGCCATGAGTGTACCGGTCTTTTCATAATCTACCTCGATGACGCAAGGTCTGTATTTCTTACAAATTTCTTTAAAATGACGTCCAACTTGGCTGTGGTCTTGTAAAACGTTCATGTTTCCCCCAAACATGGGCAACATTATTGTTTTCTTCGCTTTTCCAAGCTTGCGCTTTATTTTACTTACATATAACGGAAGAGAAAAGCGTTTCTTTTCTTTCCTTTTCTTTTCTGACTTCCTGGAAGGTTTCCTAGTTTTTTCAAAGTTTTCCTCTTCCTGCAGATGAAAAAATTCTCCGTGAAGTGCCATTTTTACCAAACAAATAAACTTGACAGCACTTGAATTGTCCACTCGTTTGCACATGGTTTGCATGTTTTGAATGAACGTAACAGTGCTACTTTTCACCATATCTTCAGGTACTCCCCCAAAAAAGTCGATAAAATTTTCCTGCCTAGACTCGTCACAGGTCCCTGAATCGGCGTCACACGCCCGAAAATTAGAATTGCGTCTGCACGCGCAAACCGCCATAGCAGAGCGCTTATGTAAGTGGTTTGGAATCTTTGCAACTTTCTTTATGTCCAGCATGGTGGATTTGAAGCCTGCAGGGTCATCATGATACACACAAACAGGCTGTATTTTAGATGTCCTCCGAGGCTCCATGACTCGAAAGAACTGTGAAATCTTTCTCTGCAAGCCCTTTTAAGTATCTGATATTCTACCCTCTTATTACCATGCTACGGGAAATCTAACTTGCAATCACTTTGGCACAATTGTAAACCGGACACAACTCGTTTTAGCACATATATTATGCCTATTCTGACGCGAACATAACGTTCTGCAGCATCTTATACGCACAATAATGCTCTCCATAGCGCCGCATTAGCATCATCGTGACTTCAAATGGCCTCGATCGGGACAACTGTAAGTTGTTTCTTCCACTTGGGTGACATCCAGAGCTCTGAAAATACAACACAAAGAACAGACATTGAAGATAATATGTGAGGCATCACGGTGAAAAAATGAAATCAATGAAAGCGCCATTTTTGCGTTTGGCCCAATATCTTTTGGGTCGATGCATAATAACACATTTCTATGAGGATTTTACTGATAGGTTGACTAAAGGCACACAAAAATTAATGTTCAATCTCCAAAACCTCTTAAGTTATAGAAGTCACCGAGCTTTAGCGGCCATTCTCTCGCATATTTTACCTCTGCAACCAGGAGACCCCCCCCCTGTCCTTCAATTGTAAATATCTTGATTTCTATTCAAGATGGATATTGTTTTCATCGAAACAGGATAAATGAACAGCACCTAAGAAAATGCCATCCACATCCCCAAAAATTGACGAGCGCTTGATTCCACCGCATCATGACACTTATGATTTGAGGAGAGAATTGGGGGAGGGGGGGCTGACTGTTTGGGG
>NW_004797364.1:1320724-1321823 GCF_000002075.1 Aplysia californica
GAGGGGGGAGAGAGGGGGGAGACGAAGGATGAGGGGGTGGGGCACGAATAAACAAACAAACAAACAAAAAAGAAGAAACTGGACACAGCAATATCGATGGACAATCTACGCATTATCATAATGTAATATCTGATTTATAGGCCCATTAACAACGCTACTCACACTCAATTTTATAGGCTTGAACATTTTAACATACCTATTACGTGGATTTGACTTTTTTCCCCTCATTTTCACAAAATCAGCATCATATCCAAGCCAAAGCTATAAAACCATCCTCACAGTTTCCAATCTTTCCAATGAAAGCACTGTGTAAATTCTAATAAAATGTTACGTATTCCTCTACAATGCTAAGTAATGCATGCTACCGTACTCAGATCTCCGTGTCTGGGGAAGCATGAAGGCTGGAATGGAAATATAATACAGCCCGCAGATATAGATAAGTTGGGATTTTAAAGTCTACGTGTGTTCTTTTATTTTGAGGGTGGTTAACCGCAAAGGAATATTCTCGATCTTGGCCCAACATCGCTCAGTTGGGTTGACCCAGTGATGGTCGGCAGCCTGACGAATGTTTACAAATAGCGCTGATAACGGTAAGCCAACCAGAGTTCCCGAAAGTTATTTTTACTATCTTAGTAATCCGGAAGTTGGCGGATCATTGATCTGTTTTGGAGACGCCTATAAAATGAAAAGTATTAAAATTTAATTGGAAAATCAACTTAAAATGACACAAGAGACTTTCTACGCACAAGAAAATCTTAATTCTGCAGGGCTGTTATAATAATATGTCACTTAATCAAAGACGTATATTGCACCAAATTTCGCGTGCTGAGGACGGAATAATTAATTTCTAGTTTGGGCAACAGTGCCAATAACACTGTCGTAATTCCCAATCAGCAACATTTAGTTTTATCATCACCGATACAGGTTCACCCGATTGTTTGTTTGTTTGCTTGCTTGCGCCGTTGTTTTTGTTTGTTTTTTGTTTTATTTTTTGTTATTGGTTTTTTTATGTAACTGTTTGTTTGTTGTGATTTTTAGTATTGATATAGTTTGGGAGGGTGGTGGCAAGGGGGGGGAGGGTTGTCGTTGGGGGGGGGGG
>NW_004797364.1:1321923-1323591 GCF_000002075.1 Aplysia californica
AGAGAGAGAGAGAGAGAAGAGGATAGAGAGAGATATATCCAGAAGGTGGAGTGGGTAGGGGGGAGGGAGATATTTGGCATTCTTGCCATGCGAGATGAGCATGTTTTGTGGGAAAAATCAGGAAGAAAGAATTAGCCCGGGTGAGAGCAAAACGTCTTGATGGGATGGGAATGGCTGAGGGCCACGCTTGTGTATGATAGGCCTTTTTTGTTTGGTTTTGGGTCTTGACTTTCTTTTTCTTTTTCTTTTTTTAGTTGGGGGGGGGGTAATTTGTTTTCCTCCAAAGGCGGATGCTGATCTGTTTTGGTTGATAATATTACTTAAAAGTGAAGGCCCCTACCCTTGGCCTACGCAGAGCTTCAGTCTGCAGCGAAAAAACGTGTACATTTAGTGAGAGCTACAGAGAGAGAGAGAGAGAGAGAGAGAGAGAGAGAGAGAGAGAGAGAGAGAGAGAGAGAGATCAGGATCTAGTTCATTATTTCCGATTGCGACCCGATTGTGCAATGCCCGACCAAGGCAGGAGATGACATCCACCTAGATTTTCCCACTTTCTTACGTTCTCAATTAAACGAGTTTATCTTCTTTTATTCGTGGGTACATAATAAATTTAATGATCTCATTTGCGTGAAAGCTTTATGATATTGTAGGGCCAATATTTTAGCCTTTCACGTCTCCAAAACTTGACTAGTTTTGGGGGCGACTTTCTGGCCAATTGGTTGTGCACGGGCAGTAGGCTTAGTTTTTCCCCGGGCACTGATGAGTACAAACAGGATCGACGGGAGACTAAAAACTCAACGTCAACGGGAGAAGAGAGAGAGAGTCAGTCCTAACCGTAACGGAGTCAACACACAGCAGTCGCCGGGCGCCTGGGGATCCACGAGATCTACGCCGTTGGAAGTGAAAGGTAACATAAGATAAATACTACAATATACTGGTGAGCGAAGGAATACTGAAGATTGACTGAAAAACGGCTCAGGTTTTTTTTCCAGCTCTGCGATGTGAGTTTTTCAGTTTCATTTGCTTTGGAAGAGTTTTCCTTTTGGTATGAGATAAATCTAGATTCTAGATCTAGATCTTTTGCTTGGTGTCTTTTAAGATTTGAACCAATTTATTAAGTTTCTGTTGTGTTATTTGGAAAATACTAATACAGACTACCGATTTGCCAAATTAAGTAAAACTAAATCTATTTTAGTAAGGATGAGAGGAATAAAAATTTGTTCAAGTAGATTGTGTCGTGCTGATGAAATATCCTTCCTGTTTTTACACGAGCATAGAGAATAATATAAGATATGGAATAGATCTATCATCTAAGAAAGAAACGAAATTTGAAACCAACACGCTAACACCCGCGAGGAGGGATAAATTTCTTCCAGTTAACGGTAACCGTTGTAATTTTTGAAAATGTTATTATGTACGCAACTGCACGTACACAGATCTATACGCACATTTACATTTAATTTCTAAAATGTAGTCTATAAATCATCCAGTATCCTGGCACGCCGGTGATCTTGTACTTGTTGTCCCGTTCGTTAAAGTAAAGTCCACGAATCATTTGTTTACATCCAGAGAAGAAATCCAGAAGTCTTGATGACCAAATAGATAACACAAAGAACAGGGATGCTACCTTACGTAAAACATCAAATTATGGTAAAATTCAGGTGGGGGGGG
>NW_004797364.1:1324577-1371411 GCF_000002075.1 Aplysia californica
TATCAATTATAACCCTCCGTAGATCTAGATCTAGACAGCACACGAGTGAACACAACACATTACGTTTAAAAGCAGCACCTTTCATAGGCAACACGTCATATCTATAGCGAAAAACTGTTTGGAATTGTAGCATTTCTTTATATAAATATTTACTGCGGACATTTTTTGGACCGACTGAACCATATTGTGTACGAACAATCTTTGGTAGGCCCATACTATAATTATAGATCTCTATATAATATCCGAAATTTGGGGGGAAGGATGATATTTCAGAGTGTTCGGAGAAATAGTGCGCAGCTTTATTTTCCTGAACGTTCGGAGAAATAGTGCCAAGCTTTATTTTCCCGAACGTTCGGAGAAATAGTGCCGGCCTAATTTTTATGGGATTTTAGGTGTAAGGGGAGTAAGCCCCCCTAAAACCCCCCTACTCTTGACTTTAACGAACGAAACTACAAAATCACCGACACACCTTGTCAAAACCTACAAAAGGAATTGAAATAGATGCGATTAAACGTAGAAGGACGCAAACTATTTTTAGGTAAGGCGGCCTTCTTGTTTGACGTCAGACCAGGATACTCCTCCGATCACGTGACGACATTCTAGGATATAATATAGCCAACCGCATGGCACCAAAGATGGAAGTGTCTATGTATATCAAGCTTCATCTACCTCTCGCTGTCGGAAGTTCTGATGGCCGAATAGACAGCGCGTCTGCGTTTGAAGTCATGCTATGATTTTATGAGCAGTTCGATCCCGGTCCCGGACGGGGGGGTTTTTTCTCTTCTCCTCCTCCCGACTGACCAACAGCTTGTCCCATAAATTATAATTTGCTGCTTTGTAGCGGTTTGTTTTTTAGTTTTTTTATTTAATGTATATGAGCTTTTGCCAAAAGGTGGGGGTGTTTGCTTAAGGACTTTTTAAATCAACCACTACTCATGGTAAAATATGTTTTCTTCTGAAAACTTTATGCATATGGCAAGGAAATAAGTTGGTCAAGCTGCATGAGCAAGTAGATTGATGTGTGCATCTTATATCTCTACATAGAAAGATAATAGTACTAAAAATAGGGCACTCATCCTGAGTGCACACGTAATTGTATGTTAAATACAGAATATTGTTAATCTTAAACTATCAAACAGAAGTGCATTCAAACATTGAAAATAGTTTATATACACCATCATAACAGCGTGTGTCCATTAAAAGAGTTTTATTTTTTTATATTAATGATGTTATTGCTGAGTAAAATTTATAAGTTCGTTCATAACTCGTGTCATAATTACATCATCAGACTTTGCAAGGTCTAGAAAACCCAAATCGTTAAACATATCATCCCGAGGAATGACCGGTATTAAACATTGGTTTGACATTGATCCATCAGAAGGGTAATTTTCCGCTCCATCGCATGGTTTTGCTTAAATATGACTTTGATTGAGATAATCCAGGTTTGTCATAATGATGTTATGAACAAACACTTTATGATATTTCTGCAAAATATCATGTGAGGGACTTCCCACTGTTTCACAACATCCTTTTACATGGTGGAATGAACATGGAAGAGTATCGTGCTGATGACTCAAAAGAGAAGCGAAGAAGAGGCAAAAATATGCTTGTCATAATGGATTGTCATCATGTTATGAACGTGACAGTGTGTCATAATGGTTATGAACGAAACCTTATTCCATGTAATTTACAATTGTTTTGGGATGTATTTTTAATTTTAACCCAACTTGAGGATGTATTAGACCTTGCTTACATTCTGATATTTTGATTTTTATCATAAGTGTATGGGTCTGGATTTTAATTAGTATTTTAATTTTGTAGTAATGGTTATGAACGAACTACATATTGTACTCTGAGGGCTTTCCAGAGTTGATAAACATTAAAAACATGTACACAGATACGTATTATGAGGAAACTTACATTTAATATAAAATTTTAAAGTAAATGACAGGTTAAAATATTAATTTTTAGGTCAAAACTGAAGTTTGTCATAATAGTTATGAACGAACCATTGAAAGTATTCTAAGGGTTTTTTAAGTGATTAAACTTTGAATTCTTCCATCATATAACCTGATTTTGAGGAGAGTCTCATAAATTAAAACAATTTTATGTGAATGGATGAACAATAAGTTAATTTTTTGGGCCCAAAGTAAAATTTGTCATAATAGTTATGAACGTGACAGTGTGTCATAACGGTTATGAACGAAACCTTATTCCATGTAATTTACAGTTGCTTTGGGATGTATTTTTAATTTTAACCCAACTAAAGGACAGAATAGACCTTGCATACATTCTGATATTTTGATTTTTATCAGAAGTGTATGGGTGTGGATTTTAATTAGTATTATACTTTTGTAGTAATGGTTATGAACGAACTATTTATAGTCCATTTTATATATTTTGAGAGCTTTTCAGTGTTAACAAACTTTAAAAACATGTACAGAGATACATATTATGAGGAGAGTTTCATTTAATAAAAGTTTTAAAAAATGAATGACTGGTCAAAATGAGTAAATTTTTAGGTCAAAATTGAAGTTTGTCATAATTGTTATGAACGAACCATTTTAAAGGTATTCTAAGGGTTTTTCAGGAAATAAACTTTGAATTCTCCCTACATAGAGGAATCTATCATATTTTAAGGAAAGCCTCATAAATGAAAACCATTTTATGTGAAAGACAGAACAATATAAGTAAATTTTAGGGGCCAAAAGTAAAATTTGTCATAATAGTTATGAACGAAACAGTGTGTCATAATGGATATGAACGAACTTTAAATTTATGCATAATATGCCCTAAGACCAGTTTGAGTTTAAAAATAGCTGTTCAATGGTCTTTCATTTATCACTTGACTATAATTATACCAGAGTGTTATTTAAGACAATTCTAGTCGATGAAACTTGATATAATTGATAGTATTTTGGTCACTTAATGTTCGTTCATAACTATTATGACACAAAAAAGTAATTTTATAAAAAATTAATAAAGATTTTTATAAATTTTCAATTCTGTGTATTTTTGGAAGTTATTTGCTATGTCTCAAAATATAACATCAGCCTAGCTGAAGAAAGGAACTTTGAGTATTCATAAATTTGTGTCATCATTGTTATGAACGAACTTTTTGCTATTTCCGTCATTCAAGTCAGAATTACACCAAGACCATTGCATATACAGCTTTGGCAGTTACTGAGCCTGAAAGAGCAATCATTAGGCTATATTATATGGGTGATTAAAGAATTATTACATAAGGTTGATTTTGGACCTCATTTGTCACACCCAGGAATCCCACCTTTTGGCAAATGCTCATATATATTATAATATATATATATATATATATTTACATATATAGTGATGAAGAATGCAGGAGGGGGGGGGGGGGGTAGATCTAATCTAGATCTAATCCTCCAGCATCTTTGGTTATGCGGTTTATTGTCTTTGTGTCTGCCGTGTTTCAATTTCAAGCTTCAGCATTCTTAATCTTACTGTTCTGAGCATCAACGATCTAGATCTAGATTCTAGATATCTAATGTGATCTTCCATCATGTCCTAGCACTAGATCTTCCGAAATGTTACCGAAAACACGCCATTCCATGCGGTACCTCCACGGAGTCTGTGGGTATCCCAGGAAGTGATGACATCACATTACTAAAATTAGCAGCCAATCAGAAAGATGCGTCTTCTACGTTTAATGTTTAACGGCATATAATTGAAATGGGCTATCACAGCAGGAAAGACTGGAAGTGGCTATTCTCACCAGGGGTACTGTCACCCTGTATCATTATTCTCACCCACCCTCAGGTGTGCTATATAGCCTAGCACAGACACGTGTGTCATATATATGACATAGACTTTAGGAAGAGGCTAGCCCTACTTAATGACGGCTAGACGGCTGGGCTAGCAGTACTTAATGGCTAGACTGACAAACAGTGAAGAATAGGCTTACTGAATTGTAAAAATAAATTTTTAGTTTGCAGTACATATTTGTATTTGAGACAAAACCAAAAGGTGCCTTACTGACAGTGCATGTATTCTAAATAATTGGGCCTACTAATGAGACCTGTGTACTCAACAGGGTTCTAATAGAGCCATACTTAAGGACGGCTAGACTGGCAGGCTAGCTGTACTTAATAATGATGGCTGAATTGTAAAAATAAAATTTTAGTTTGCAATGCGATTTGCATTTCAGACGAAACGAAAAAATGCCTTACTGACATGCATGTATTTTAAACCTCTGAATATCGAATGAGACCTGTGTACTTAAAAACAGGTTTCAGTCAATAGGGCCAAACCTAGATCTAAGTGTACGGCTAGACTGGCAGGATAGCCATACTTAAGTACGGCTAGATGGCTAAGCTAGCTGTACTTAAGGACAGCTAGTCTGTCAGGCCAGCTGTACTTAAGTATGGCTTGCCACTTCATAGACTGTATTCCTTGTTTAAAGTCATGTGCATGGAAAATAAGTTTTTGCAATGACATGAAAGTCTGATAGAGTAGATGTTCCCTGGGTCTATACTGTGGAACCTGTGTAAGACGGCCACCCATTGTAAAGGAGAAAAGTGGCAGTAAGACAGGTGGCCGTCTTAGGCAGGACTTGTCAAGTTGAAGAAAACAAACCATTCCTTTCTGAGGTCCCAACCGAAGGTAGCCACATTGTTGTTGTTGTTGTTGTTTGTTGTTGTTTTCGCTCTTTTTAAAAAAAAAATTTTGTTGCTGCTTTTGTGTAAGGGTGACAAAATGAAATGTGCCAGACAAGGAGGACCAAGTGGATTATGACGGTTCCCCCACAACGCCAGGGGCCAAGGCTTAATTTATGAGAAAACACAATGGAGTTACTAAGGTGGCCGTCTAAGACAGGTGTTATTGTAATTGTTTGGTGTTATAGGGGTTGTGTGTTAAAATAAGGTGGCCGCAGCCGCGTTGGACAGGTGCCCGTTTTACACAGTTAAATTATATCGAAAAAACGCAAGGAAGGAAATGGAAAGTGGCCATGTGTACAGGTGATCATCTTATAGAGGTGGCCGTCATGGCAGATTCGACTATGGTTTGATGCACAAAAGTGAACTCTTAGGTATAAGGGGAAAACTTCTAATTGATTCCCTCCCTACACACACACACACACACACACACGCACTAATCAGGGGTAATTTGAAGCCTTAAAAATTAACCTTAAACTATTTCATCCTCATTATAAAAAATGCACAGCTTAGGAGAAAAAAGTATTTACACTTACGTGGCTTATCTATTAATAAACTGACACATATAGCAAAATCAAATGATATTTTTTGTTTGTTTCTCTGATCGTTATTTGGAGAATTTAAATAAAATGAGACAGTGAAATACAATTTTGAACAATGTGTAATTTTTGGATGTATAAAATAATATAATGGTCTCAATTTTTTTTATGTTATGATACTGAGTTTGGAATAGTAGTGCTGTGCGATTTTGAGGGGAAAAACTCCATCAATGCTTTGAAGCACGGGGTCACTATTCATACCAATTCAAAAACAAACTCGACTGGCATGTCCACACTTCTCTCCTGCATAAATAAAAAATGAACAAAAGACTGTTTTTTCTACAGAAGTTTACGTATTTTAAAGTTAATAAATCATTGATATGTCCTATTCTATCATTCAACCATAGAAAGTATGATCAATTTCTGTATTATAACAGATACAAAACAACAAGATATAGAAAAATTGAATCGATGAATACGAAAAGCATGCAAAATTTCAACATCTACATTCCCCTACTTCGATCAATTATATTATACATTTTTTGGACAATAAAGTTCTTTTTTCCCTCAAATAAAAATATCTGTCAGAAGTAAAAGACCTAGGCTTTTGATCTGTAACAAAGAAAGATACAGAAGGTCATTCTTACCATCATTCATCAAACCTTTTCCATCTTAATCATCTGTTATAAGTATTCATACAATGACCTAAGAGCATGCATCAGAATACTACCATTAAGTTACAATCTGAAAACTGAGTATGTATCTAGCTTCACATATATTATTGTTTTTATTACTGTTCATTATATTTATAAAGTACATAAATGACTGTGAGCCTGTTTGTAAGTGCGAGCATACTAGTGTATTATTATGGTTGGGTGCACAAATGTGCGTGGAAGAGAGGATGTGTAAGGGAAGAGTGTGTACAATGTGTATATGGGTGTGCACATGTGTGTGCATATGCGTGTGTGTGCATGTTTGTGTGTGTGTGGATGTAGGTGTGTGTGTCTGTGGGTTTAGGTATGTGTGTACGTGGTGAAACACCGAACAAATGTGCTAGGATGTGGACAATAAAGATGTATCATATCTTATATTTATCTTATACCACGGGCAAATTGTTTTGTCTTATTTATGATAATTTTAAAAAGTCTGTCCTTAACTCCCACTATTCATCATTTCAATAATCACTTACTATTCACAGTGCTATTCACTGAGCATGTGATCTTCTGGCTCACATGCCGTGCAATATGATGATTCGTAAGGCCTTTGAATTTTGAAAGCCGACGGGGAGTTCATTCTGACTGCATACATTGTTAATTTCTAAGAATGACATGGGTGCTATTCCTCTCTGTGTAATAGTGTAGATGACTGAACTTTAAAAAAAACTCTTTCTATTTGGAAGAGTGTTTTTTTATTCATTTTCCAGAAGCTTCTCAACGGTGTAATTTTGTGACTCGAAAAGTTATTACTAAAGTGAATATTTTATATGTCTAGTCAAAAATGAACTTAAAACAGTTGATTTTCTAATATGCGTCACGGCTCGGTAGAATCAGCCTCTCGTTAATTTTGGGGTATTTAGAGTTTTTGGTATCATCTTAAAGGGTGTTCATTTGTCTTGCTTTGGATTAGAAAAGTATCCGTTTATATTGAATACAAGTCGAGATATTTGCTAAAGAAGGAGGTGGGGTCACCACTGGTATCAGAGGTAAAATTAGTGAGAAAATGACCTTCAAAGATCAGTTATTTCCTTAGCTTGAGAGTTTGTGGAAACTGAAAATTTACGTTTTTTGTGCCTTTTATCGACATTTTTCAGTAAAATCCACATAGAAATGTGTTCTTTAATGGACATGAAAGGTGTTGAGCCAAAAAACAAGAATTCAACAAAAATTCACAAACCTGCCGAAAAATGTCAGTTTCTTCACTTTGATTATTTTGACGAGCGCCTGATTTCACCACGCTGCCTCACATATGTTAGAGAATGTAGCTTTTAGATTTTCAATTCATATGCAAAAATGTCTTTACTTATTTTCTATGGCGCTTTCAAAAGTTAATAATGATTTTCTTTTTCATTTTTTGTGCAGGTGCCATGCGTGTCTACAGCTGCAAGACTTTGACCATTAATTAATTTGTTTTATGAAGGGGCTTTTAGATATTTTTGCACTGTTACTAGAATGCAAGAATTTTGTCCAGACTCATTTTGGGTAGGTGTTTTGATTCTGTTTTGTATTGTTTTGTCTTTTATGAAAGGTTTTTGCTGTTTTACCTGACCAAGATGTCATAAGTTGGACAAAGTTTGGGATTGTTGTACTTTGTAAACTGTACAACATATTTGTGTTGCAGCATTGTGAATTCGGGCATTCTTCAATATAATGAAATCTGAGAATCTGACGTTTTTTCTGTCCGTTGAGCAATTTCTATCTATATTTCTTTTTGGTTCAACATCTTTTATGTCCATTTTTAAAAACACACATTTTTGAGCGGATTGTACAAGTAACCATTGATCAAAGGCATAAAAAGACGTAAAATTGTACACTTTCCATGGACACTCTAGCTTTGGCAGTCATTTTCTCATTAACTTTACTTCTGACATCAAGGGACCCACAGATGGGAATTTTTTTTCATCAAAAGAAAAACAATGGAACAAGGATTTTACAAATAACTCCATATGCCGATAAAATGGCAAGCGCCTGATCCATCGTGTTGTCACATATTAATTGGTCGCTTTTAAGGACAAGCGGGCTAACCCAGATTTCGGGGGTTTCCAGAAATCTTGACCTACACCAAAAGTGGGCATTGTTTACCCGCAGAAGTTTGGTTTCATTTGTGTGTATATTTGTTTGGTTAGAGAGAAAATTCTCCTTGTCTTTTAAAGAAAATGAACAAGGGGCAAAAACTTTGCCTTTGATTTTCTCAAAACAGCATTTTTCATGATAGCCCCTTTGTGCTTAAAAGTGACCAATTTCTTGAATCAGGGCATGTTGTAACAGGTTTTGACTGTATTGTCATGTACTTCTTTTTTTTCCCATTTGGAACAGTGGTGTTGTGTAATGATGTGCTGCTGGTTAATATACTTTGCTAACTTTTTTTTCTTTCAGAATTCAACATTGTCTTGGGACAACAGCTGGCCTCAGTTGACTGTCTGCTTCCAGGGCTGCTTCCTTCTCCCTTTGCCATGCTACTTTTTGCTCCTGTTCTTGCCTTTTCACCTATGGCACCTATTGACATGGCAACCTTTAGGGAGTCCTACCATGAACCTACTGTTTGTTCTGAAAATGGTAAACTTTTCAAAATATATTTTAAGTTATGATTAGGGGGAAATTTGAGATGCACAAGTTTGTGGAATGAATTTGTGTACTTGAGACACTGACATTTTGACCAACAACAAAAATGGCTTACCTGATAGGCCATACCCAAAAACAGATTATATATCTGCTCTTCATGCCCTTTAGCTCACTGAACCCTGACCTGATAAAATTGCTTTTCATCAATAGTGTCCATATTCCAACAACAACAATGGCACAGTGTTCTCAGGTAGATTGTGATGTCAAACAGTTTGTTTTTTCATAAAACCATCTCAACTTATCCATTTTTAGCAGCTAACCATATAAAAGTTTGCAAACAAAGCGAGAATGAAAGTGCTTTATCCATTTTTAAAGTCATAAAATTTCAACACATGTCCTGTATTTGTTGTTTCACAATGACATTGTGCCTCAGTGCGGTGCACACTTCATGGCTGCCTGAGTTTTGGAAATAATTACAATAACTGAATTTGACATAGAATTTGTGTTTTGAAAACAAACAAAAAATGCTGAAAACATTTTTAATTACATCCCTTTTGAATTACTAAGTTTTATCTTATATTTCTGTTTTTATACAGTTGTTTATGATATATGTGTGATCTGTTGTGTCTGTCAAGTATTTTTTTCTTTCATTTTGGAACCATCTTTTATATATCTGTATATCAAAAACTGTTTTAAAAAATATCAAGAACTTAAATTTGGTGGTGGGTCAACAGTAGAGCTGGATCCTCCTAAAAATTTTAGTGAATTGCGAGCACGAACTACTCGCTCCAAGTGAGTTGCGAACTGGCTTGAGACTCGCACCCTGTGACGTCACGTAACCCCCCCCCCCCCCCCCCCGGGGGCACCCCTGGGGGGGTCGCGTCACGTACATTCCCCCCCTCCCCCCCTTCGTTTTTTTTCGGCGGGAAAGGCTCCCCTTTTTTTCGAATACAGACGGTGGCGAGGGGGCAGCTGAGAACTTAAAAGATTTTTCGGGGGTTTTTTTGGGTTTTTTTTTTTGGGGGGGGGGTACAATGACGCCCTACATTTTATTAGCGCGCACACACACACACACACACACACACACACACACACACACATGTTATATTATATTCAGTAATGCAGAGTATCAAAATAAGCATGACAAAGAAGCGAAATAAAAATATAATACAATATTATACAACAAATTCAAAAACGTGTTACACTGTTCAAAAACAAAATCATATCTACATTGGCAGGCTTCAAAGATCCCCTTCTGGCCGAGATGAGCTCACCCGCTTTCGAAAAGAGCCTCTCTTGAGACGATGTCGTAACGAGGATCCAGCTTGTTCACCAGTCGCCGAAACGCTGTATTTTCTACCACTGAAAGAGGTTGTAGGTCGACTGTAACCAGATCCAGCACACAGTTGTCTAGTTCCTTCTTTCTGTCACTCCCTGGTTTATACTTTGTCACTCTCTCTATGGTGTCGAACAGAGTTGGTTGTGTAGACCTACTTGGACCAGCTGTGGGCGCAGAGCTCTGAGTAGTCGAAGAAGAGGCAGCAGCAGGAACACTTGTAGTAGATGAGCTTTCACTCACTTCCTCAAATTGAGCAATGTGGAGAGGATGTTTTTTTCTCAAATGCCTGAGCAGATTTGTAGTTGATCTTCCCGAGTAGGCCAACTCACATTTGCATACATCGCACACAGCAATCTTGGCACCGCCAACACCGCCATTCTTCTGTGTTATCAATTTCCAACATAGACTTGGCTTGGCAGACATTTCCTAATTAACAAGTTCTTACAAAGAGTAAATAAGAGTAAATTTCAACAACAAACAACAGAAATGGACAATGTAGTGCAATCAGCCAATTAAACTTTATGCGACAATGCAACAAGATAAATTTTATAAATAATATATGCAAATTTCCAGAGATACAAAGACCTCAACAGAGAAACAAGGGATCGTAAAGAGTAAAAAATAATGTGAAAGGCAAAAAAAAAAAAAAAAGTATGAGGAGTCAAGTAAGCCAAGAGATGAGGAAAGTCGAGCATACAACAAGCGCAAGAGTGTAGAGCAGATCAGAGAAAGCTCAGGGGGTGGTGGAATTTGTGATAACCATCGTTTATATACGAGGAAGTTATTAGCTAATCAAAGAGAATACTAATTTGCTTTATTTGAATAGAGAGAACAGCTGTTAGACGTAACAATTTAAAGAACATATCTTCTGCTTTCGTTGTGGACGGGTGTTATGTCTGTGTATGTTATAATATTACTGTAATTGTTTAAACTTTATTTTAATATGCATCGTATTTTAATTTACTTTGCAGCTCATTTCAAAGTCAGTTACCAGTGAACTCCATCAGCTCACCCCCCTGTAATGTATAAACAATGGACTGACCATGCATCAACTCACCCCAAAGTCAAGGACCTTACTATTGTATAATAACCTCCGTCTCAATCCAAAGCCAATCACAGCTCAGCTCTAAGCGTCCCTAATTAAATATGTGCCACTCGTCTAACCCTACACCCCGTTAGATATAGTCTTCTTGGCCTAGATTTAAAACTAGTGCAACCGACAGCGGGTGAGTCGCCCCAGCAGCGCGCTGCCCACTCTCACGTAGTCCATTACATCATGTGTTACACCCATTCACAGGCTACTCTGCCGGTGCCTATTCATAAATAGTGTAATAATTACCCCATCGCTCGTCACACGCGCCGTCACCGCGGGCCCACACTACATGATAGCCTACCCAGCCGACCGACCCGCCCACCGACCCCCCTCCTCTGCCCTTCCAACCATGCAAGCTCTCAATGGCTGAACGACAGACTACCTAACTATAGCATAACCTTCCCCCCTAAGACTAGCTATTCATAGCACCAAACCATCAATGACCTATGAACTGAGTTGAAGCCATCAATGACCTATGAACTGAGTTGAAGCTATAGGCTTATACATATAGGAACAACTCCTGAATCGATTCACTGAGTTGCGAGTAGTATGCTCGCATCTTTCACACTAAATATAGTATCAACTCCTGAATCGATTCACTGAGTTGCGGACAGGCTTGCTCGCACCCACCGCACCATATATGGTATCAACTCCTGAATCGATTCACTGAGTTGCGGACAGGTCTACTCGCACTCACCGCACTAAATATAGTGTCAACTCCTGAATCGATTCACTGAGTTGCGAGCAGCAAGTGAGTTGCTCTGAGGTGAATCTCCGGTGTTGCCGCTCGCTACTCGCTGACAGCTGACAGGCTTTTTTGACCTGCAAATCTACTGCCGCTCATAGAAAGGCTGGCTGTATTTTGTTTTGGCATCATAAACTGCCGTGGGCTCATTACATTTTAACAATTAAGATTAAAGAATTAATATTCATAGCAGAAAACCTTTGCTGAATCACTGAATTGCACTGAGTTGAACTGAGTTGCCCAAGTGAGTTGGGAGTTGATTCCCGGAAGTGGGAGTTGCGAGCAGCGAACGGAATCGATACCGGGATCCAGCACTAGTCAACAGTACTGTAATGAAATGTTTTAACCAAGTCTCTTGGTGTTTCATTGATAATAACTTGAGCTTTTTTTTAAACACCACAAAATCTTTAAACAGACGGTAGCAGAGAGCAGGCCAGTGCCGTATGGTTCAGTGAGTTAATATTAATGTCACCACTGACCTTTTTTGTGGACATTTTGTTTCTTTTCTGAAGTAGGAAAGTGACCCATCCTTTACAATATTCTGAACTTCTTCATGTTGTATTTTAGATAATGCTCTTTATGTATGTAATGCGTGATGTCACTTGATTTTGAGCTTGCCTACCAAGACTACCAGTATGAGTAAAGTGTGTTTAAATCTGCATTTTTTTTAAATATTTCTTTTGGGGGGGGGGTTAACAGTGTCAAATATATATTTTGTTGTTATTTTGGGGGGAGAGGGTGGATTCTTTTTTAAAAGATTTATTGCTTCAGTACTCTGCAGGTTCGCAGAGATTGTCAGTAAATTTTTAGTGTAGGTGCTTTTTTAGCTAGATAGTTACTTTAATGTGTCTTTGAGCATTAGTAGAGAAAAAATGCACTACAAGCACTACTAGTCTTTCAAAATTAAGATTTGTTGTACAGAATTGTACAAAATTAAGATTTGTTAGACAGTGCAGATCGTCAGATTGTAAGACGCGAAGCAAATCATCCCAGGATGAAAACCACAGCGGAGCGATTAGTGCTTCAGTCGACTCTCCTTTCACCCTGTCTCAGCAAGAGATGGAACAGCAAACGGAACCAGGGTTACGGAAACCCAGAATACTGTGGCCTGCTGCTAAGGAGAAGGCAAAATACAAGACGTTAGAAGAAGAAGTCCAGAAGAAATTGAAAGAAGTCAAAAAGAGTTCTAACAGAGGGGATGCTAAAGAAATATTGAGTGCGTTTGCGACCATTATCTATGACTCGGCAATAAAAGAGTTTGGTATTTGTGAAGGAAAGAAAAAGACGGAGAAGAAAAGTGGATTGAGTAGAAGGCAGAGAGTACTTGCACAGCTAAGAAAACAGAAACGAGACTTGCAAAAGCAGAAAAAGTACGCACCACCAGAAGAGATAGAAGGCCTAAAAATCTTGTTTGAAGATCTTAAGAAAAAAAGCAGAGACCTACAGAGGCACGAAAGAAGGTGTACCAGGAGAAAAGAGAGAAAAAGGGAACGTGAACAATTTCTGAAGAATCCTTATGAAGCAGCCAAAAAACTGTTCACAGAGGCACGGAGTGGTAAATTGGAATGTACGAAAGAGGAACTCGATGCTTATGTTAAGCAGACGTACAGCGATTCAAGAAGAGAAGAACCGCTTCCTTATATGAGAGGCCTGAAGCGTCCAGCTGCCCCCGTCGTCAAATATTACCTGGGACCAATTAGAGAGAAAGAAGTAGATGAGTTCGTAAAAAAAGCAAGAGCAAAAAGTGCACCTGGAGGAGATGGCGTGTCTTATAAGGTGTTCAAGTATTGCGACACACTGAGACACACCCTCTTTGAGATGCTAAGAGGCCTTTGGAAAGACAAAGAAATCGTCAAAGATTGGTGCAGAGCGGAGGGCGTGTATCTACCCAAAGAACAGAATGCAAAGGAGATAGGACAGTTCAGACCTATTTCAATCATCAAGATCTTTATGGGAATACTTGCAAAGAGGACTGTAGCATATTTGCAAAGTAACGGCTATGTGGATGAAACGGTACAGAAAGCCGGGGTACCAGGGATCCCAGGCTGCATCGAGCATGCTTTCACCATTTGGGACACAATCCAAGAGGCCAAGAAAAACAAGGAAAGTTTAAACGTAGTGTGGTTGGATCTGGCGAATGCCTACGGGTCTGTTCCCCATAAATTGCTGATGAAGGCAATGGATTTTTTCTACGTCCCACAAGAGGTGCAAAACATTATGAGAGAATACTATAGTAACTTCCAGATGCGATTCTCAACCGCAAATTTCACAACGGAATGGCATCGACTAGAGATTGGGATTGCAGCTGGCTGCTCTATATCGGTCATCTGGTTCATCCTGGTAATGGAGATGCTACTGAGATCTGCAGAATGCTGTGAAGAAGAAGCAAAGGTGAGATCACCAAAGAAAGCCTTTATGGATGATGTGACCCTACTGACAAGAGATGGAGACACAATGCAAAGTGTGTTGAATCGGCTCGATAAGCTTATCACCTGGGCCAGGATGAAGTTTAAAGCTAAAAAGTCTAGAAGCCTGACTATTAACAAAGGAAAACAGAAGCAACTGAAGTTCACAATTGCAGGGGAGCAAATGCCCACAGTAAAAGAACAACCCGTGAAAAGTTTGGGTCGGTGGTACTCAGGAACTCTGTCTGATAGGAGTCAAGGCGTGGAAATCATGAAGCAGGCTGAAAATGGGCTGAAAGCAATTGACCAGACAAAGCTTCCAGGAAAGCACAAGATATGGTGTCTACAGTTTGCCCTCTACCCTCGATTGGCGTGGCCACTGACAATGTATGAAGTTGCTTTGTCAAGAGTTGAGATGATCGAAAGAAAGTGTAACAGCTACATCAGGAAGTGGCTGGGGCTACCCCGTACCATTAACACGTCATCCCTGTACAGACATAGAGGTGCGCTTCAACTACCTCTCACGTCAATCGTGGAGATCTACAAAGCAGGCAAGATTAGAACCGTTTTGATGTTGAGAGAATCAAGGGATAAGGAGATCAGTGGAAAACCTCCAGATGTCAAAACAGCCAGAAAGTGGAAGGCAGAAGTTGCAGCTAACGAGATCATCTCTGCATTGGAGCATGGGGACATTGTCGGTCCAGCGCAACCTGACAGATTAGGGCTAGGTAATGGCGACTTTAGACCTTTCAGGAAAATGTCTCAGCGAGACAGAAGAAAAGCTACAACAAGACATATGCAAAAGATGGAGGCAGAGAGGCGAGAAATTCATCTCATCCAGTGTAGCCAGCAAGGACAAATGACCAGATGGGAAGAGCATGTAGTGGAAAGAAAAGTCGGGTGGAGTGACATCTGGAAGTGGAATACATCAAGGCTGAGCTTTCTTCTCCGGTCTACGTATGATGTTCTGCCTTCACCGGTGAACCTTGTCAGATGGAAGGTACAGGAGGACAACAAGTGTAGATGCGGTAAGCTAGGAACCATGAAGCATATTTTGTCAAACTGCAACCTAGCTCTTAACAGATACACCTGGAGGCACAACGAGGTGTTGAAAGTGCTCACGAAAATGGCGACACAACAGGTGGAAGAAGGAAAATATGCCCCCAAGATACAGAAGCATGGACCCACCAAGATTGCGTTCGTTCCGCAAGGAAGCAAGGTTGCCAAAAGAAAGAAAGCGAACGAAGCCATGAAAGACCAGAGCGGAGGCACATGGGAAGTAGCTGCTGACTTAAAAGGCTTTGAGAGATTCTTCCCCATTCCAACTACGAAAAAGCCAGACATTGTGTTATGGGAGGAAAAAGACAAAGAGGTACACTTGGTAGAGCTCACGGTGCCCCACGAGGACAATATCTATGCCGCTCATGAGCGGAAAGAAAACATTTATGAGGCACTCGTCGAACAATGTGAGGAGGCAGGATGGAAGGCAACCCATTTTCCGGTAGAGGTAGGATGCAAAGGTTTTGTAGCAACAAGCGCCCGTAAGTGGATGAGAGTGGCAGGACTTACCGCAAAGAAAAGCAACGAACTCACAAACTCCCTTCAGGAGACAGCAGAGAAAGCCAGTCATTGGATCTGGTTGAAGCGAGAGGACTCAAGCTGGAATGAATCCTAAAGTTGGCAGCAGAGGAAAACAGTCGAACTAACATGGAGACCTCACATCGGTGAGGGAGCTCGGTGCGTCAGAAAAGCTGTAGAGAGGAAGAGCCCGAAACAGCGAAGCATTCTCTCCTGATGATCTCCATGCTAGAGTCCGGGATATGGAGCGTTCGACGGTGAGCAGTGCATACGGCTGTTTAGACTACGTACCTTGTTATATATTGTGTGATACTATATGGTTTGAATATCTGTGTTATTTCAAAACAAATATCTACAAGGATTAATAAAAAGGGGGTCATTTTTCAGTTCTTTTTTGGACCAAATCTTACTCAGTTTCTGAATTACAATTGACTGCAAAATACATTGTTCACACAGACTTTTAGTTAAGTTTTAGGAAGAGTTTTACTGCACTTGCAACACAATAAGGTCGTATAAGTGCCGAAGATAAGAGGTGTTACAAGAGAGTAACAAACACAAAAAAGAAGGAGGGGAGATAAAGACGTTAGATGTTTGATAGGAAAGAAGTCTAAGCAAACCACACCAGAGCAGCCGTCAACCATCCACTCACAGACTTTCATGTTAGCTATTTTTTTTATTAAAGTTTCAGATCAAATGAAAGTTTGTATTTCTTTTGCCAGCTTTTCAATATGTATGATGCTTCTGAACCAGGTCGCTACTGAAGTGGCATTTTGGGGATACTGCTTTCATAAGCCCCAAGATCTCCACCTTGTCCTGTGCTATATTTCTACCTATTTTCACCCATACTGGGATCCATTGTCCAACTACAAATAGTTTTAGTGCTCACAAAACCAAATCCATCAATATTTGACTGAATTATAGCCGTTTTAAGGTAACACCTTTCGCCGCTGGGTGCATAAAATTTCGGAACTTACTGTGTACCGAAAGAGTTAATATGTATAGGAAAAATTTGTATTTTTTACGAAGTGCTCACCCTCATGTCTTGATTTACCATTTTTTCTAGTTATGTTGTGCTGGTCTCATGATCACGGAGAGTGCCTACATCGGTCAGTTGGTGCAAGGACACTGGGACGAGACTCCAAGTTCTCTTGTGTATGCCAGCAGCATGAAACTAGCATCTTTTGTACGTATTCATCTTGTAATCCAATTTTTTTGCATTTCATGCGCTATATTATGGCTTATTGTTGGTCTGTTCACTTCAATCCATTGCTAATGATGTTAAATACATTACTGATTTTTTCCTATCCAGCCTTTAAGGCACTTTGTCTTTCAGGCTACAGCTTGTCGGTTTTCAAAAGTAGTCCAGTTATTAGTGAGAGGAATTTATTTGAATATGGGCCAGAGGCAACACATGCCTAAAGACCACTGGATTAGCAACAACAATCAGAATTCCGGATTTTAACCTAGACAATGTATATGAACACTCAAAGATTTTGATGATCGGTTTTCTCAAGGTTTTTGCTGAGCCATAAGTGTTCCATAACCCCAAGTTTGGCTCATGTTTATAAAACTTCAATGTTCTCAATTTATCAAGGCTGCTATCTTTTGAGTCAATTGAAAAAAAGACACTTTCTGTTATTGGGGGGTTTTTTGGTGTTATTTAGCTTTTTGGTTCTTCCCTCATGTTGCAAAATCTTAGGATATTGTCAAGATATTATTTTTATTATTAAGATAATGAACGCTTTTTTCCCCAGGGTCTATTGCTTCCGGTGATATTTTTGGAGTGGAGGAAATGCAGGAGACAGTCCCCCGGACTTCTGCTCTTTTTCCTGTTGCTCTTGTTGACGCATATTGTGCCTCTATATTCAAACATTATTCTGGAGGTGAGAAGCTATTTGACATAAGACGTTCTGCAGTTTTTGGTTTGTGGCCTTTCATGATGTTTTTCTGTGCTGATATTTACCCTGTCACATTATTGCTTTTTAGTTTCTATTTTTCTGGTTGGTCTGTATGTAACAATGAATCTTTGGTGAAAAATAAGGTTTTTATTTTGAAAAATAAATGTGTTTTACATCTTGTCTATTTGATAGAAAATGAGTATAGATGAACCTGCCCTAAACAATCGTCTCTACAAACAGCCACTTACGCCCCCCCCCCCCCTCCCTTCCCCTTTGCAATTGTTCTGCGTTAATAAAAACAACCCTCTCCAAGACACCCACTTCTTTTTTCCTTGGCAATGGGTGGCTGTCTAAGACAATTTGTACTGTTGTTGATCTTTGTAGCGGAGGAAGAGGACTGCTCAATCACAAGAACGAATGAAAGTATAAAACTAGGAGAAATAGTTTCAGCAATGAATATTATTCATTTGGGTGGGGGGGGAATGTTGACTATCCAGGAATCCAGGATATACATTAATTTAGCGCTGTACTTGAAGCTTGACATTTATGGATTTTGTTTCTTTACATGGCAGACAGAAACTACTCAATCAGTTGTTTGCAAAAAAGATGAATATGCTTGAAATTGTCCAAGAGAGCGACCCATTGCCTTGAAAAATGTGTTTGTCTTAGACAAAGGAATGTTTTAGGCAGTACCATTAGAACACTGGGAAAAAAAGGGGAGGGGGGGTTGTTGTAGTACAGGGAATTATTTTAGATAGGTGGTCCTTAGAAATATTGGAGAGACATGGTTGAGTCGTTTTGTTAGAGTTACATCTTCTTATTGATCTCTTAGCTTCTCAAAACAAATTGTGAAAACCTCTATAAACTTCTATGTGCAATTGATCATATTCAGGTATATGAAGAAGAGACATCCCTCTTTGTCACATTTGCTGTCAATTATGTCGCTATTCTGACCGGAACTGTTCTGCATTGTTTCAACTCCAGGATAAAAGCCTGGGAGGTAAGAGTTCCTTGCACACTGTCTAATGAAATTTGATCCATTTCATGAAATACAATCTAACCTGCTCTCACACTTTTAGTACCTTCGGTGACTTTAGTCGCCAGGCCGTCGTATGCACTCTTTACCGCTGACTCGACCAGGCACACTAAACATAATTAAACAATGAACAGCGCCACTGCACTGAAGTAAATACCAAAAGAAGTCTCTCTTTATGAATGGTTGATGAACATCTGCGAATTTTTAAAGTATGTTTCTTAGGCTGCGAAGGTTTTTTTTTTTTTTTCTTTAAGAAATTCAACCATATCTTCAGCGTTCTAAATTGGTGCGGTACTTGAGGGTGCGGTAGGAAAAATATCCGTGTCCGAACCGAGACTCCAACCCGGACTTTCTGTGTCGATGTACTACTCTTTATTTAAACTCAAAATAGGAATGTTTATATACAGTTCCCACTAATATAGGAATTAAATTGTAAGTTTTTTCTGTCAACTTCCCCAGGTGCAATCTCCTGAAGAAGGGGCATCCATTCTGTCCAAAGTGACCATGTGGTGGACAACCAGGTATGACAGACTACTTTGATGGCTGAGACATATCTCCAAATCATAAATCTTTTTCCTTTTTTTGTAATCTGGGAAACAGTAACCACTCTAAAATTGGTGTTCCGTGAACGTTTTGAATTAAAGATTTGGGTTACCCAGTGCCCTCAAATTCTTAAAAAGCATGGATTCAAGTCGCAAACAAAACAAAAAACGACTCATTATACAGCAGCTCATTTGTGTCAGTAAGAGTAGGACGGCATATTCTTACAAAATCTAAGCACACAAGCCAAAACTGTTCACGCATAGCTATATTAATTTTTTTATTTCATTTTTTTCAGTTTGATCATATCTGGATATAAGAAGCCCTTAACGGAGAATGATGTCTACCCCCTGAGCACCAAGATAAGATGTGGCACTGTATTCCCACATTTTTTGCACCATTTGGACAAAGAAATACAAAAATGGTAATTGACCATTACAAATTTTGGGGATTTAGGTACCCTGAAAGAGGAATCTCATGGCACTTCAGAACTCTCAAGTGGGTGGTTGGCGGGTGCCCTGGTGTGGTTTGCTCCTTTTTTCCTATCGAACATTTATTGCCCTTTTCTCTCTTCGTTTTTTGTGTTTGTTACTCTCTTGTAACACCCTCCCCCCCCCCCCCCCCCCACCAGGGCAGTGCTACTGACTGAAGTGTCTTTAGGCAATTCCCAAATGGGGAATATTAACATGTTCTTAAGCACAGTAGAATTGTAAATGGACTGATTTATCAATGTCATGCTCATACTGTGCCACAACAACATAGGGGGAACTGCTGCTTTTTTCTTTCCTCATCCTTACTATTGTCATTCCTCTACTTCTTTTGTATGTTTATCACTCTCTTGCATGGGTCTCAATATTCCGCTTTTTAGCGGATTTCCGCTACCGCCATTTCTTCGGCTAAACTCCGCTACCGCCACAGCGGGCCAATTAGAAAGAGAGTAGCTGGGAGCAGGGTGACTGCCAGGCCCCGGGAATTTGAAAAAAAAAATTGCTGAGACCCAGGAAAATACATCAAAGATCTCGAGTATTTGAAAACCATATCCAATAACTTCTTTAGGTTCATTTTTGCCTGTAGCGCTTGTGATATTAATTCGGCTTTTCCCGGTCTGAGAGTACGTTTCACGTGAACAGGCGGCTATGGCAGCAATCGGAATTGTATGTGACACCGAGGCTCGACCGGAAAATCAAGATCTACTTTCGCTTTCGTTACCACCCAGAAATTTGTCAGTAATAGTCTGATAACGCAACATTTGTAACATGCAAGTTCGGCATTACAAACGTGGTGTCGCAATTAAAATAAATCAATATTCCTCACTGTGCTGTCACTTGCGGGGGCCAAAATAAAAAAAGAAAGTTTACAAGCGTCTTTTTGGGCTCGCCATTGTGACCGGTCAGTGAACCTGTGCACGTTCTGAGCACTGAGAAGTACAGAACTGCGAGATGGGGGAGATTAATGATTTTTTTTTTTTAAGATGCGCTCAGGGGGAGGGCTGAACGTGACACCGGAGGACAAAAAAACTGAAACTGGAAGCAAATTTTTAATATTTAGAATTTTGATTTCTATTACTACAGCTCTCTGCAAAGTAAAGAGCGCGTTGGTGCAGGCTTTGTGTGTGAAATCGGGAACCGTCATAACTTGTAAGCATGTTGTTGAACTTAGAGACGTAAGTGTTCGCGTTTCATTGGAAGGGTGACAGTAAATTACCTCTCTATATTTTAGCTTTCTGTTCAAGATTCGCAGATTTTTAGTGTCACTGCATTTTGCCCTCCCTTAGTTCTTACACCTCTCACACTGAATAGGTCTACTTGAGCTATTCAAGTTATTACTCTACTTTGAGTTTGAGCATTAATTTTTGCCTTTCACGTATCATGACACCCAGACTGGTACATGACAGTTGATATTCTGGTTCTAGGCCTTTTCTCGGGCTCAAGACAAGATTAATTTTTATATATAGTTTATATATGCAGGCGAATATGATGATGGGAAAATTAAATAAGTCGCACAAGACCCCAGTGGACCACCACTTTCTGTACATAATCAAGATTGTAAATATTTGGTTAGTGACTGTTACTTGAAATTATCTTCCAAACCCTCAAATTGATGTGAAATAACCTTGCTTTGATAAATTAGTGGTTTTTATTTCAGCATTCTAGGGTTCAACAGTAGATCTATAAACTATAATAATAATGGGTGTTTCGCGAGAGTGGGCTTCTGTCGCGATCACCCGGAAAGTTCCTCCTTTTTTAAAATTCTGAGTTGAAACCCATGCTCATGTGAACGACTATTTCTGGGGTGCCTTGACAGTTGAAGCAGACTTTGTGCTGTTGAGGCTAGAGATATGAGCAGAGTAAGCCTGATTCCCCGTTTGGACTTCTCTGTTGACATTCACCACTTGGTACTCATAATATGCAGTTTCGAGTGCGTAAAACCTTACTAAAACTAAAAACATCTAATCTATGGCCCTTAATATGACCTAATTGTGTAACAATTAAGTGCCTTGAAAAGCTTACTTAAGCAAACATAACAGAACACTCAAGAACAAAAGATTTAATCTTGTGTGCTCTCAAGAAAAATCGTCTACCCTCTGGCTGTTCCATAAAGATTTGCAGCAAGCTAGTCAGCAATGGAGATCCCTTGGAAATTGTAAAATATGAGGCAGCGTGGTGGAATCAGGCTCTCGTCAATTTTTGGGCAAGTGGAGTTATTGGTATCATCTTATAGCTTGTTCACTTGTCTTTATTTGGATGGAAAAAAAATATCCATTTATCTTGAATACAAGTCGAGATATTTGCGAATGAAGGAGGTGGGATTTTCAGAAGTAAAATTAGTGAGAAAATGACCGCCAAATATTAGTTATTTCCTTAGCCAAGAGTCCGTGGTAACAGAAAATGTACATTTTTTTGTGCTTTTAATCGTTTTTCAGAAAAATCCACACAGAAAATAGTTCTTTAATGGACATGAAAGGTATTGAGCCAAAAACCAAAAATTTGATAAGAATTCACAAACCTGTGGAAAAATGCAAGTTTCTTCTCTTTGATAATTTTGACGAGAGCCTGATTCCACCATGCTGCCTCCCAAATTATTTTGACTAGGCTCATAATAACATTATGACTGTTATTTAGTTGTATGTTGCCAAAAATTGCTTCTGTTATCTCTTGATGCACTTTTCTTAGACTTCGGCAAAAAAAATGTTTCAAAAACTAAGTTGACAGTTGTAGTGTTTGTTTCATCAACTTCTTTACAGATTTAGGACTTCGTCATCTTTATACTTATCATATCATAATAATAAGACACATCCTTACTTCTGCCTTGATTTCAAAATGTATCGACCATGTCTCTCCTTTGGAGCACATCAAAGAATTCAAGATCTGAAGTGAAGGGAGTAGTACATTGGCAATCTACTACCTCTATGTCTACCGCCCAAGCAAAACTGTATCATGCATGCTGCTTTAAACCTATCCGTACGCCCTTGGGTCATTATTTACCCCCGGGGTTGTATTCTTCACATTCTAGAATACTTCTAGGACGAAGATCTCTTTGATACTTTCAGTATTTCTCAAAAAATCATTTTGACAGACTGCTATGCAAAACGTACAGATCGGATTAACGAGTAAATTTCCTCTTTGGAAAGTGGTGGCACAGAGTTCCCCACGTCGTATGGATACGATAGTAAAATGTGATAGGGTTAAGATGTTTTGTCAAGTCATAGATTTTAATAGAAACCATCTAATAAAGTTATTAAGTATACAATGAGTCAAATCCCTTTTAGGTCTCGGCATTGCTTGTAGTAGCTGGTGTGGAAGTGGGAAGTGGCTGTTTGTACCGGCGATTGTCTTAGACAGGTGGCCGTTAGAGCAGGTTTGACTGTACTATGCTTACTGATCAAAAGGGACCAGTGTGGCTCTGACTCTCCATAAATTTCTACTTTACTGATCTATCGCTTCTTATAAGATAAGATAAATCTTTGTCCAGATCCTGGCACATTGGTTTTGTGTTTCACTGCATTTACACACACACACACGCACACGCATACACACACACACACACACACACACGCACGCACACACACACACACACACACACACAAGATCTTGTCTTATCTTATTATGTATCTTAAGGTGTTGTCTTTCTTACCTAGTTTTCTATTCTGTTAACTTAATTTTTGTACATAAAAAAAAATTTAATCTTTTCTGACCAAGCTGGCAAAAGCAATCTGCTTTGGAGAGAGCACCAGGGAACAAAGGTTTAGTGGACTACAAGAAGGCAAGGGGGGCTGACCTTGCTCAGAAGAAAACTAAGGCTGTGTCAAATGGGGAAGTGCTGGATGATGAGTGTGGAAAAGGAGACAGTAGTGCCGAGAAAGATAGAGATGTGAGTGAAAAGTTGCTTGATGACGATGAGATTACAGTGGAGATCAGGACTGGATCGACTAAGTCAGGGTCTGCAGAGACAGGAGCAGGCTCTGCATTCTTGTGGAAAGTGAGTGGAGTCAAAAATTGTTATACTATCCATCCATTTATCTATCTATCTATTTACCAATCTGTCTGTCTGTCTGTCTGTCTGTCTGTCTGTCTGTCTGTCTGTCTGTCTGTCTGTCTGTCTGTCTGTCTATCAGTGAGTGTATCTATCTGTCTGTCTGTCTGTCTGTCTCCCTCTCTCTGCCTTCATTAAAGATACCATTATTGTCAAAAATTATTATGGCAGCTAGCAGACTAGCTGAAAATGTATATATATTCAGTCCATATTATGAAAGTTGGGATGTTTTTATCAAAAACGCAGTACCAATTAGTCTGATAATGGCTGACTAACGACATTGATGAAAATTGGCTTCAGCGTGAGCTTGACATATCTATTGAAGTCCACAGGTGATCTTCCGCACCTTCTACCGTTCTGTCATCTTCTGCAGCGTAATGGCTCTGATAGCGACGTTCTTCAGTGTGATGGGTCCACTGCTGGTCAAGTGAGTCATAGAGAGACGGGGAAGAGGAAAAAGAAGAAAAGGGAGAAGAAGAGAAAAAAAAAGAAGAAGAAGAAGCAGAAAACCAACAACATCAAAGAGAACAAGGAGAACAGGAAAAGGGAGAGGAAGAAACTGGAGAACAAGACTGAAAAACATTGGGAGAAGAAGAATGGAAGAGAGGGAAAATATGGTAAAAAAAGGAGGGAGAGTAAAGGAAGGAGAAGAAAGGAGGGACGATAGAAAGGAACAGAAGGAAAATAAGAGTAGAAAAAAAGAAGAAGATTAAGGAGGCAAACAAAAAGAAGTGGTAGAACAAGAAGGGAAAACAACGGAAGAGCAAGAGAAGAGCGAAGAGAAGAAAGAAGAAAAGGAAAAATAAAGTAGAAGAAGAAAAAGAAGGAAGAATGAATGAAGGAAAAAGAAAGAAGTTGAGAGAGTAAAAAAAAAAGAAGGAAAATATTGTTCTTCACAGGGTTTTCCTGCATTACTTACACCCTCATTGGATCGAGTACAGGATGGGGATTCGGATGACTCTATGATCTGAATTTTTTCCCAAAATATATCTGAGCCCCCCACCCTCTCTTTCCTAAACTAACCCCTTAAAATGTTTGTCTGTCCTCAGATATTTGATATTGTTTATCTCTGACAAGGAGGCGCAGTCCTGGCATGGTTATTTGCTGGCTGTCGCACTGTTTTCCACCTTTGGCATTGCACACATTCTCTCTGAGTTTTTCTACTACCAGTGCAACAAATTTGCTGTGACAGTGAATACATCTATTCTTTCTGCAGTATATCAAAAGGTTTGAGAGGCTTTCTTATTTTCTAACCATAATTTTAAAAGAGTATTTAGAGATTACCTTGTTTTAGGACTTTTCTTTAAGAACATCCATCAGTAGTACTAAAGTTTATGCTTCGTCTATCATGCAAAGGATGTAAGTTGGTTCTGGTGTAAGTAACAATACTGTGATGAGCACCTTGGCCTTCTGTTAAGAAGTATCACCAACAGCCCATGTTGGTCCTAAAGGGCAGGGTTGAAGCCACTCACCTTCCAAATGATCTACATTGTTGTGAGATATGTGTTTTAAATATTGATTTTAAAGGAGTCCTTTGTTTTCTATTCTGTGTAAGAAATTCACAGTTTTCGTTTGATTAGCCATGTTCTTTTTACCCCCAGTCTCTGTCAAGCATTTCACTGAATTGATTTTTTTTATTTTGTCTTTTCTGTCAACATATTTGCCTGTCACACTGAGTAACTTGAACCTTTTCTTCTTCTCATTCTTCGCCGGCAATGGCTGCCTATTTTGTTGTGTTTTCTATGTGCATTTTTCACTCTGCGCATATTCGCTATGTGCTTGCTATAGTATATTTCAGTGTTAAGTCTCGATTTTAGCTGATACTCACTGACTTTTGTTAAGATAAAGATGAACTTTATTGGTCCTTGAGGGAAACTTTGAGTCGATGTATCAGAACCTCATCATACAGAGAGTCAGTTTCAATACAGACACCTATGTTCAATGATACATGTAACGAAGATGCACAACGCACTCACACAAATATACACAGACAGTGTCTCTGTTTCTGTTGGTGTTGTACAGCCTTGAACTCGAGCCTGATTTCCGGTTTTTCAGTCTCTTCGTCTGAGCAGTGAGGCCCGCCAGTCAACATCTGCAGGGGCAGTAATCCAACTGATATCGTCTGACAGTAACAGTATTTGGGGTCTCTGCAATGAGATGTTCATGCTGCTTCAGTGTATTCTTCAGTTTTCAGTGGGTGTCGCCCTTGTTTACCAGGCAATGGGTGTGGCAGTTTTTGCTGGTGAGTTTAACATGACAGGATGAAGCTGCAGAGTTATATTTTTCATGTCTTTGATAAACAATTTGTAGTAAAATTAACACAGCAATTTTTTTATAGATGGACATAAAAGGTGTTGACCCCCCCGGGGCAGTGCCACTGACCGTAGTGTCTTTAGGCCATTCCCAAAGGGGGGACATTTCTCGTTCAAGCACAGTAGAATTGTAAATGGGCTGATTCATGTCACGCTCATAACTGTGCCTGATCTACAAAAGGAAACTGCTGCTTTTTCTTTCTTAATCCTTACTATTGTCATTTTCCTCTACTTCTTTTGTATGTTTGTCACTCTCTTGTGACCTGCTATTTCCGGGGTGCCTTGATAGTCGAAGTAGACCTTGTGCTGTTGAAACTAGAGAGATGAGCAGAATAAGTCTGATTCCCTGTAAAGACTTCTCTGTTGACACCCACCCCTTGGCACTCATATGACCTTATGCAGTTGCGAGCGCCGTAAAACCCTCTATTATAAAAAAAATAATAAAAGGTGTTGAGCCCCCGAAAAAGAAGAATTGCCTGACGTGCAGAAAATGTTTATTCTTAGATTTCATTATTTTGATGAGCACTTGATATCACCATAGATAGTGCCACACATATAATAATTTAGAGCAAAATGAGTCAACAGACAGTGGCAGTGATGCTCAGATAGTGTTCTGACCCATCCCACCTCTCTGTTTAAAATCTCTCTGTATGAATTTGTTGTACAGGTCTGAGTGTGTTGGCAGTACTGTTTGTGATCAAGTCAATCACCTTGAGGAAACACGCTCAGCTTGACCAGATCATGAAGAAGCAGGCGGACAAAAGGCTCAAGGTCATCACCGAAGTTTTGAGTGGCATCAAGGTTTGAGTCACATTTTAAAAATCATTTTGAGATGTACACCGAGAGGTCGTCATGGCAACATCACATTTTAAAGGGAGGCAAAGTAATGACTGAGTCCATATTGTGAAAATGATCACCACTGCCTTTCGCACACCGAATCCAGGTATAAGCCCCAAACAAATGCTTTCCACCTCTCCCTATCCTGGGCTAGCCTCTTAATAATATTCCATATCTTTCCACTTTGCTGTACATCATTCTCTGTGACTTTTCTCCAAGCTCCAGGTGGTCTTCCCCTTAATTTCAGACCCCGCGAATTCCGATCTAAATTTGAGTGAATTTGTTTTTGTTTGTTTCCTTTGGAAGATATGAGGTGTGTGAGAGAATGAAAATACAAGCCTAATAAAGTCTGATATAGGTGTCTTTTAAGAATTAAATAGCATCAAAGTGGGGACATTTTTTTGGTATAAATCCAAGACATTTACCTGTCTAAGACAACCAGTTTTCTCCTCGTCAAGAGGTGGCCGTCTTGGACAATTTTGACCATGTGATATAAACATATTTATTTGTTATTCTTTTTCCAAGAATGTTTTTCCTCTTTTGCTTTGCCATACCACTCTAAGAGGCCACATTACAAGCAAGAGAGCGGGGCTGAGCGGGGACAAGAAGAAATAAGTCGTATAAAAGATATTTCTGTTTGAATGGCCATACTGTGAGCGGTTCCCGTGCGAGTCTTGTTAGCTTTGAGCGAGTCTATACTTTGTTTTGTTTCTCCTCGCTTCCTACTCGGCCTGTTAACGTGATTTATTACCTCTGGATTGGAGTGTCTTGTGCCGCTTCTTGACCCACTTCCCGTCTATTGTTCAATCTAACTTCCCCGTTTAACTATTTTCAACAACCAATTTAAAGTTCAAGATCTGAAGTTCCATTTTAAGTGACACCACAATTTTTTTTATGTTTTCTTTGTTGGAGCAGAAAACGAGAATTTAAAAAAAGGTAGTAGAATACCAACTTTGAAAACCTATACAAACATAATACATCTATGCAGGTGGTAGTGGTACTGGTGCTGGTAGTAGTAGTGGTAGTTGTGGTGTTAGTGGTGGTGGTGGGAGTGGTAGTGGTCGTGATGGTGGTGGTGGTGGCAGTTATAGTACTAATAGTAGTATTAATAGCAGCAGTAGCAATAGCAGTGGTAGTAGTAATAACAGCAGGAGCAGCAGCTGCAGCAGAAATGTTAGTATCAAGCAAATTTTCTTCATCTCCCTTTAAATCGTGTGTTAAGTGAAGTAATTCTCCAAAAATCTTTCTTTGTGATGTAATGGGATGCACTGAATAATAATTTCTTTTGTTATCTAAAGCAAATTTGCTCCGCAAGTAAGGTGAACTTTCAAGCAATTTAAACACAAGAAACTGTCTATGGCCAGCCATCTTGCTCATTTTGAAATAGTGACACCACCGTTCCCTCACATTTCAGTGTTTGTAGATTTCATCCCCTGGCTGTCTGGAGGTGTCCACATTATCCAAATGAGTCTAGAAAATTACTCACCCTCATCTCTTGAATCATGTTTCTGACCCACGGGACAATCAGCTAATCAGTTTTCACCTCAGCTGTTTCCTGCTAATTTGCTGCTTATTTCTCGCTTTTGAAAAGCAGCTCAAAGTATGGCTACCCCCAAGTTAATAGCTCATCGCTAGCTTCAGCTCTCACTTGTAATATGGCCTCACCCGAAGAAATGTAGTAACATTTCCTGCTCTTTCTTTTGTCTTTCATGAGTGGTTGGCAGAAGCTCTGGTATGGTTTGCATTTTTTTATCAAGCATTTATCGCTTTGATCACTTCTCTCTTTTTTGTGTGTGCGTGTGTTAGTCTGTTGTAGTAACTCCTCTAATCTTTGGTACGTATATGACTTATTTGTGTTGCAAGTGCCATAAAACTCTAACTAAAACTAAAACATGTCTTTCTATCCTGAAGCCTTTTCTCTCCACCAGGCTGCATGTCTCTTTTAAGATAAATCTTTATTTTTCCAGACACTGGCACATTGGTTTGGTGTTTCACCCCACACACACACACTCACACTCACACACACACACACACACACACACTCACACACACACATCCACTCACACACACACATACTCACACAAACACATACCCACACACATGTGAACACACTCACACACACACACACACACACACACACACGCATTCATGTGCACACACCTATACACATATACTCTCTCACACATCCTTTCTTCCTCACACATATGCATATATACTTTTTTTTTAAATGAAACCCCAATGCTGTTGTTTTATCTTAACCCTTTAAACCCTGGGACTGCAAAACCCTTGTACCTTAGCTCTCTCGGATAGACCCTTAGATTTATACCAATGCTCACCAAGGTGTGAGTTGGATGCCTAGAAGAGTAAGAAGCATTCTCACTCAAGCTTGCACTAGGGTTAAAAACTTAAATATTTCAGTGACCTTCCCATACTCCCTCTACCCATTTTTTTCCCTTTTATTCTCATATCCTAAGCAAATAATGTTTGGTTTTCTTTTTCTTTTTCTTTTTTTCTTTTTTTTTTTGTTTTTTTGGGGGGGGAGGGTTTTAGATGAACAATTCTAAACCTCTATCTCTTTCTTTATCTTTTCTAGGTACTGAAACTCTATTCATGGAACGCAGCGTTTAAGCGACTCATCAGTGAAATAAGAGAAGTGGAACTTACTGCTTTGTTCAAATTTGATATGCTGGGTTTGGTCATCACGTACAGTTGGACCGGAGCCATTTTCTGGGTGAGCATCTCTCATAGATCAATGAAATTATCAGGTGGGCCAGTTTTTCGGCTATCCGGCTTTTGCGTCTTTTTGCGGCTGAGATGAAAATGTTTACTGCCTGGTCGGCAAATTGTAACCCGACACCGGCTAGGCCTGAAGGAAGACCAGAAGGGGTCGTTGAACTCTTGTACATTTCTGGTTGGGGCAGGGCATTATTCGATTATTTTTATAAAACAAATAGGTACCTAGTTTTTTTTTAATCCAAATAAACAAGTCAGAAACTAGGTACATTTACCTAGTATTAAAAGAGGGGGAGGAGTGCAAACTGGCTGGCACCTCCACCAAGAGGAGAAAATAATTTCTTTACAGCAAGACCTTCACCCATCCATTATGCACATCTATATGCAGTTATTGATGAGTTCTATTTTTTTAATATTTAGGTTTTTCTGATAGGCCTAGGCCTATGTATTAAATATTTTGGCACATGTTAATATCTTATCTATTTTTAATTTAATGCGGTGCGCCATGCAGAGACTTTTATTCTGAAAAATGTTCAGGCCTTTTTATCAGAACACTGAACTTTTGGGGTTGTTTTTTTGTTGGGTTGTTGTTGTTTTTGCTTTGTTTTGTGGGGGAGGGGGGGGAGTAGTAAGTTGAATGGAAAGGACAAATTTGTTAAAGAGGATCTCATCATATTATGTTCTACTGTACAGTTATGACTGATCTACAGATGATTCTGAAAAGGTACAGAAGCTTATATCAGACATTTTATTTTCTTAGAGCATATGTCCACTTATGGAAACCAGCACGATTTTAAATTAAATGGTGCAAGCTCAAGTGACTGCAGTTTCTGGAAATTCAAGTGTAGTTTGATATGACAAGGACTATAAATTAATGCTTACTGAAGGAAGTAGCCAATAAGTTACTGTCTCAGCATTTTGTTATCATGTAAGCACTGGACTTCTTTTTCAAGTATTTTATACCCCCGGGGCGGTGCCACTGACTGAAGTGTCTTTATGCCTTTCCCAAAGGAGGGGCTTTTCTCGTTCATGCACAGTAGAATTGTAAATTGGCTGATTCGTCAATGTCACGCTCATAACTGTGCCTGATTTTCAACAGGGAACTGCTGCGTTTTCTTTCCTAATCCTTTCTATTTTCATTTTCCTCTACTTCTTTTGTATGTTTGTCACATTCTTGTGGCCCACTACTTCCAGGGTACCTTGATAGTCGAAGCAGACTTTGTGCTGTTGAAGCTAGAGAGGTGAGCAGAGTAAGTCTGATTCCCTGTAAGGACTTCTCTGTTGACATCCACCCCTTGGTGCTCATATGACCTTATGCAGTTGCGAGCGCCGTAAAACCTCTACTAAGCTAAATTAAACTAAGATATTTTATTGTCCTGTTGTGTATTCTTGCACTAATGTGAGCATTACTGCCCATTCACTTAGTATTATGCTGGAATTTGGTAGAAGTTGGATTGCTTGTTCATTTCAGATGGTTTTCTTCATTTTCGTAACGCACGTGCTAGTGGAAGATGACCATCGCTTGGATGCAGCGACAGTGTTCGTTACAATGGCCTACTGTACATTCATTAGACAAGCTGTCAACAAATCGGCCTATGTGTTTGGCTTCATTGTCACTGTAAGTACATTTTTTTCCCTTTCAGTGTTCTCAAAGCTTCGTATGTCTGGAATGCAGGGATGTTGCTTCCTGATACAATGAACAATGAACAAAGCTTCTTGTGGTGTGTGGGGGAGTTTTTGTATTGATGGTTGTTGTATCATAATTATGTTTGATTGTCTCGTCACCTATTTCTGCCCCTACCCCCTCACCTCCTTTGCCCCCTCCTCTGGGCTCCTGACTCTTTCTGCAGCCTTTCTACTGCTACTTGGCTCTTTCTTACTGCTGTCTTTCAGCCACTCCCCTGGTCTTATGGTCGGTAAGATCTACACCTAGCCTTCTCGGATAAGGGTGAAAAAGTCTTGGAGGTCCCATTTGCAAAATGCGCACGTTGAAGATCCCTTGGTGGTCCAAAATCGATAGAAGTACGCTCGGCCACCACCCGGGCAAAATCCAAAATTTCCTACCAACTGAAAATATTTAATGTGTCCTGCGCTCTCTTATGACCTTATTTTAGAGAAGAAAATTTTTCGTCGCTCTCCAAGACTTATTGAATGAGAGGCCAGCACCTTAACATCCAGACCGCGAAAGCTCCCGCATTTTGGTCTTTCAATAACACTTGAAGGCTCACTGTTCAAGAAGCATAACGCCATTATCCATATAGATTAATTCAATTCGATTTTCTTTATCTTAAACTTGAAAAGGCAAACTACAACACATTTAGTATGAAATAGGAAAATATATATTTCTGATTTGCATGATATAGTTCAAAATAAGCGGGAAAATGCCAGTTTCTTCTATTTCATTATATTGATGAACGCCTGATTTCACCACAACGCCTCACATGTTCACTTTTTTTAAGAAGCATATTCATGTTTCTGTTTTATTTAAGAAATCAGGAATACTCCAGGGTGTGGTAATCTCAACAAAAAGGATATAAATAGGTCTTTGGAAAGTCGCAAAAACACTGTCTGAGAATGAAACCGGTAAACCCCAGCACAAATTCCCACCAAAATTAAATTAAAGATTTACTTCATTCGTACAATTTCATTACCGCTAATTCTAATCCTTTTGACTGGTTTCTGGTAAAATTCTGTTCAAAGCTGTTGTAATGCAGTTATAAAAATCCTGTATGGTGTACATATTATGGTCCACATTATTGCTGTAATCAACTGATATTTGCATCTACGTTGTAAAGAAGGATAACATTTTAGCCCGCGATGTTGGACGTGTGGTGTACAGGAACTGTCACAAAGGGGCTAAAGCAAAATTTTTATGCTGTTTAGATCTGATTGTTTCCAGTCGTTCTTAACATAAATGAACGTGGTCCTTGAGTTGATGAAAGGTGTGACTTCACATTTTTGGTGAAAATTTGGCTTTGTAAAATTCTTTTTCAGGGTATAGTGTCTGCCAAGCGTATTGGGAAGTTTCTACTCCTGAAAGAGGTGACAAATACTGAGGTCCAAGGGGATCCTGCTAATGCAACTCTACCTCCAGGTAGGATTTGAGGGGAGGGAAGCATGGTGTTGCCTCTGAAGATGTTGTCGGACAGTTTTTCAGATGCTTTTAATCCAAAATTTTGATTTTTTTTTTTTGCAGTTTTTTAATCTGTGGTGTCAGTTGCATGTGCTTTAGAAATATTTTTTCAAAATGTAAATTTCAAATGTTGAAATTAGCAAGAAAAGGGAATAATTTGGGTACAATTGTAAAACAAAAATGATACAAGGTATTGGAGGGCAGTGACCGCAGTGGTGGGCATGATCGGTTCTGCTAAGTCATCACTTGTCCCTGCAATGGTGGAGGAAAAACAAATCTTTTTAGATGCACTTGAGCTGCTTGATGTGATATCGAAGGATCAAATCTGGGAATCAAGTTCTATGATAAGAGCGCTGTGCAACATAACACACCTGTGTTGGCTGCCTTGTATGTAGGCTATACATCATGAAAACTTGTCACTGTTTGAAAACACAGATGATTAAAACTGGGTCTATGATTAATAATTTTTAACAATTTATACTTTTTCCATGGTGCACTTATTGCTAGATTTTCAGCATCACTTCATCTTACGCTCTCTTAGTCCTTCCAAAAAATACAATAGCAACATAGTGTTCTGACTAAAGATCTTGATATATCTCTTTAATCAAAAACAGAAATGACTTGAGAAAAAGTCCTGTCTATTTTTACTTTTTGTTGAGTTCGAGAAATGAAAATATAGGTAGAAAATGGATTGTTGTAGCGTGTATTGTGGTTTGTGAGTCTTTCCCATCTCCATATAATGTGCTCCCACAGGTGTCGCTCTACAAATCACCAACGGTCAGTTCAGCTGGGACAGGAGCAAAGCCCCCACTCTCAATAAGTAAGTGTCAGATGACGTGGCATTGGTGGTCAAAGTGGCTCTCAGTTCCTGTTGTCTAACTTGCTATCTTTGGGTTGTCGTTAAATAGTCATCTTTTACGTACTCTGGGTCATTTAATGATTTCCTAATGGCTGGCTAGTGAGCTATGTTTTTGCATGGGCTAAATTTTCTCTGTCCCTCAACATATCGAGTGAATTTGATAAAGTAAGTGACCACAGAGAGGAAGATAATGAGGTTCACTAACCTGTGGTAATCAATCGGTGCTCTGATGGAACCTCACTAGTGCATTAGTTAGAGAGGTTCAAAGATCCAACTTGTCATTGTTATTGATAGCGAGATTTATACAGAATTTAAAGTGCATTTTCGAGCATCTGTAGTTTGAATCTGGATGTGTTTATACACTTTGTGTATCAAGGTATCAGGAATCTTTCTGTGCAAAAAAAAACAATTTTCACCCAAATTCAAATTAACGAGATTCCACCAGAGCACCGACGATAAGTGTACATATAGTATATTTATTTATCTATTCGTCTATATAATATGTATTATATTTTTGTTTTATAGCATTATCATCGCTGAAAGTATTTGTATGATTCCATTGTGATGTTTTCAATATGATTCTTATGACTATCTTGAACATAGGACATCTTTTACATAGAAAAATTTACAACTTGCTTCTTGGAGAAAGTGAATCGTTACTATTAAATGTAACTATATACAGCCACCAAAAACAAAAGTAATCATATCATAACCTTGCAATGATTATAGCTAACCCATTAACCCATCAAGTGCACAATAAAAAAAAATGTTTATGTATAAATGTTATTACGATTTTACTAATCAGTTGGTGTCGTTTTGATTGGCTTGTGCAAAAGGAAAATTATGTTATATTTTTGTTTTAAACTTATCAGCATAAACCTGAAAGTATTGGAGGGCAGTTTGACTGCGGTGGTGGGCATGATTGGCTCTGGAAAATCATCGCTGATCTCTGCCATGCTCCAGGAGATGTCCATTCTGTTTGGGACTGTGGAGAGCAAGGTGAAGTACTGAAGGATCTGTCACTCCCAATGACAGTCCTTTCATAATATTATAGTCAAACCTGTCCATAATGATCACTTGAGGTCATAGTGAAAAGTAACCTTCATAGACAGGTGGCCTCTGTGGACGGGGTTTGACTTATGAACATTTTCTACATGTATAAGAATGTATTCTCACTTACCACACACAAACCCCCAAATACCTCTATCATAAAAGCTTTTTATAAAGAAATGCTGTCAACAGACTTAAACCCCTGCTGCAGTCATTCACAAAACAAAACAAAACAAAACGAATCAAAAGAAAATAAACAAGCAAACAAAGAGAAAAAGATATGAGTGAATATGGTTTCTCATCAATTCATGTGAAGATTGTTTGTACACTGAGAATGTGAATGAGACAATGAATAGTGAATGATTTTTTATTCCATGTTTAGATTAGAAAAGACAAATTTCTGGTTACTAGAGAGTCAGTCAATCAATGAATACGAAAGAATAATGAACGTCTTTTAGAGGTTTAGACCACTTTTGATAAATGAATAAAAATGTGAAAACAGCTGAATACATAAATTAATGTTATTCCGGATATGCACGACCTCGTGTAAAATACGGAGGGGTCACTTTCGGACCTGAGTTGGGGGGAAAGGGGGGGGGGGGGGGTCACCTGTAATATAGTAAAGTATATATGTGTAACTATGCGGTGGAATCAGGCATTCGTCAATTTTTGGGCATGTAGAGTTATTGGTATCGCCTTAAAGCTTTTTCATTTGCCTTGCTTTTAATGAAAGGTTTACCCATTTATCTTAAATACATGTAGAGATATTTGTGATTGATTGAGGTGAGGTTCGCCTTATTTGAGAGGTAAAATTAGTGAAAAAATGGCCGCACAACGTGTGGTTATTTAAAAGACTCAGAGTCCGTGGATACTGACAATTTACATTTTTTGTGCCTTTGATCAACGTTTTTTCATTATAATTCACACTGAAATGGTTTCTTAAATGGACAAAGAAGGTGTTGAGCCAAAAAATAAAATTTCTATAATAATTGCCAAACCAGTGGAAAAGTGTCAGTTTCTTTGCTTTCATTATTTTGACAAGCGCCTGATTTCACCACGCTGCCTCACCTAATATGGTAGCCTATACTGCAGTGTGTTCTGTTTTAAAGTGGGCTGTGTTGGGTTTCTTGAGATTTTTTAGATGTCTTTCAACTAAAGCAAGATTACTAACTTTATGTTTTGTGCTTTCCTGCTTGCAGGGCACTACGGCATATGTCCCCCAGGAAGCCTGGATTCAGAATGATACGGTGAAAAATAACATCCTGTTTGGTAGTGAATTCGATGAGGAGTTGTACTCGAAGGTCATCGGGGCCTGTGCTCTGGAACCTGACCTAGCTGTGTTGCCTGCTGGGGACCACACAGAAATTGGCGAGAGGGTAAAAATGTAGTTTCTGCAAATTAATTTTGTCTCTTGTTTTTTCTTATTAGATTTTAGTAGCAAGCGCTCCTGGTGGGATTTTTTTGTTAGAGAGTCAATTCGACGTTTTTTTAACAAAACAACTCAGCGTCAGCTGAAGACAAGACTGTAACGGGGCAATAATTAAACTCTTCATCATCATCGTCATCATCATCAGTTTTGCCTTACTCACCCTGGACCAGGGTATAAGTCACAGACCAACACTTTTATTCATCTTTTCCCTATCATGGGAGGTAGCGTTTTGACATCATTCCATGTCTTTCCACTTTCTACTTTTCTGTAAACTCTTTTTCTGGCTTTCCAAAGACATGAGCAGATGAGGAACAGGTTTCTACTAGCCATTCACATTGATGGGAAAAGTTCAAAACTGACATTGAACTACTGTGTCTTGATAGTGAGTACTGGTATCAACACTGGCTTTTCCTTTGCCCCAACACATGTTAAGATTCTTTTTATTTTTGTTAGTTAAGCAACAGCAAGAGGTGTCATAAAGGCTGTTCTCAACTTATTCCTATCCCTTTTAGGGCATCAACTTTTTTCTCTCCCTTTAACTCTTTATCTCCGAGGGGGCATACCCACTATGCTGGGGCCCTTTTTTGTTTTAAATCTAAAAATAATAAAAAGTCACTAAACTGGTCATGAAATCAAAACAAATTAACCTGTTTTAATAGGTCTTCATCTAATGAATAATATCCCGATAAAAGAGACCTGTTTTGGGCAATTGCCAAAAAGCAATTTGATGGCAAAGTTGTAAAGAAATGTGCCCGAGTCGCTGTCAGTGGCTCAGCGGCACAGTGCTTTTGACCGCTTGCCGGAGATAAAGAGTTAAAGATATCAACTTTTTTTGCTCCCTTTTTTTTAAAATGCAGATGTTGTTACGCCCCCCATCAACATCTCCCTTTAACTCCTTACTTATCTGCGGAAAGCGGCTCCCAGCAGCTTGTGGACAGAATCGCTGTGGCGGTGAGCCGCTGGCATCAGTTTACAACAAACTCTCAGTCAAATTACTTTTCGGCAATTTCGGAAAATAGGTCTCTTTTACCAGAAGTTTATTCATTAGATGAAGAACTATCAAATTAAGTTCACTTGTCTTGATTTAATGACCAAGTTAGTCACGTTTTTGTCACTTTTAGATTTCTTACCAAAAGAGGGTCCCAGCGTAGTGGGTCTACCCCCTTTGGAGATAAAGAGTTAAAGATGTCAACTTTTTCTCTCCCTTCAGAGGCGTCAAATGTTTTCTCTCTCTCCAAGTGTGTCAACTGTTTCCTTTGGCCGGCTCTATTTCTCCTAATACTCGGGAAAATAAACTTATAATCCCGAGATTTGTTGCGAATAGAGTGGCCCGCGTGTGTGTGTGTGTGTGTGTGTGTGTGTGTGTGTGTGTGTGTGTGTGTGTGTGTGTGTGTGGGGTGGCAGGAAGGGATTTTTTTGTTGTTTACATGAAGGATTTTAGTTTTTAGGGGTGACTAAATGCAAAATAGGTTACTGCCAAAGTCGAGCAGTCTTGTTTTCTCTCTGTTCCTTTTAAAGGCATTTTCAAATGAAGTATAGCCCGGGAACGCTGCCCTAACCACAATTGAAGTATTTGAATATTCAGACATTTAAAAATCTCTAGCTCTTGAAATTGAATTCGATACAAAAAATACTTCCTCCCAGTCCTCGCAGAATGCCAAAATGAAAGATGACACAGAAATAGTCCCAAATAGGCCTAACCAAAAAATCTCGAGAGCGGAAAAACTTCTGAGAAATAGAGGTCAAGTTTATTTTCCCAAGCGTTCGGAGAAATAGTCACTTCATTTTTCTTTTCTCTTCCTCCAAGAATGTCAACTTTTTTTCTCTCTGAACAGGTGTGTCAACTTTTTCTCTCCATTCGTGTGTCAAATTTTTTCTTTCCCTCCCAGTGTGTCAACTTTATTCTTTTCTCTCCATTCAAAGGTGTCAACTTTTTTCTCTCTCAACAAGTATGTCAACTTTTTTCTTTTCTCTCCCTCCAAGTGTGTCAACTTTTTTCTCCTCTCTCCCTCCAAGTATGTCTTTTCTCTCCCTTCAGGGTGTCGACTTTTTTCTTTTCTCTCCCTCCAAGTGTGTCAACTTTTTTCTTCTCTCTCCCTCCAAGTGTGTCAACTTTTTTCTCTCTCATAAGTGTGTCAACTCTTTTTTCTCCGTCCAAGTGAGTCAACTGTTTTCCTCTCTCTCCCTCCAAGTGTGTCTTTTCTCTCTCTCCAAGTGTGTCAACTTTTTTTCTCTCCCTCCAAGGGTGTCAACTTAAGCGGTGGTCAGAAGCAGCGGATCAGCCTGGCCCGAGCGACGTACCAACAGTGTGACTTGTACCTCATGGACGACCCTCTCAGCGCAGTAGACAGCCACGTGGGACGGCACATCTTCCAGAATCTTGTCGGACCCGGTGGCTTGCTGAAGGACAAGGTCAGTCAAAATTTCAATAAACTAACATGTCACACACTCTTAATAACAAGTGTGTCACATAACACAAACAGCAAGCTTGCCACATACACCAAATGACATTATGAGCGTTTCACATGCAAATAATAAACATGTCACATTCCACAAATAATAAACATGTCATATTCCACTAATAACAAACATGTCAGTGTCATATTCCACAAATGACAAACATGTTTTTTTCCACAAATAACAAACATGTCAGTGTCGTATTCCACAAACAACAAACATATCATATTCCACAAATAATAAACATGTCACATTCCACAAATAACAAACATGTTTTTTTCCACAAAAAACAAACTTGTCAATGTCATATTCCACAAATAACAAACAAGTCAGTGTCACATTCCACAAATAATAAACATGTCAGTGTCATATTCCTCACATAACAAACATGTCAGTGTCATATTCCTCACATAACAAACATGTTTTTTTCCAATAACAAACGCGTCAGTGTCACATTCCACAAATAATAAACATGTCACATTCCAGCGGCACATGCAGCTGCATAAGGTCATATGACCATATGCAGTTGCAAGTGCCATAAAAAGATTACCTATACAAAAAAAGGGTTGGCTTCAGTTGAAAAACCAGTCAAGTTTACATTTTAAGAAAGTAGAGAAATTAGAAACTGAAAGTTTGAAAGTCTATACCCGATAGTGAGTATAGCATTTCTTTTACCAAATATTGCACAGGACTTACCTTGGTTGTCCATGAAATTGTTTGCAGAGAAGACAATCCGATTTTTTCTAAAGAATTCAACGAGAGTCAAAAACTCAATTTTTTTTTTTAATTGACTCTTTTGATTTTTTAACTGGAGTCTTCAAGTGCATTAGTCATTTTCTTCAGATTTCTAGTTGTTAGTATGATAAAAAAAATGTCTGTGCTTGTTTAGTATCATCAATATTTCAGGGTTTTGTATCTTGTACTTAAATTCCAATTATGGAGCAGAGACACTTTTGCTCAAGTCATGAGGCTGACTTAAGTAAGGATTGAATTACTTTGTGACTTCAATGATTTTCTGTTCTATATCAGACAAGAGTCATGGTGACCCACGGCCTCCACTGGCTGACAGAGGTGGACCAAGTCGTGGTGATGACTGCTGGTCAAGTCACAGAGCAGGGCTCCCTGGAACAGCTGATGCAACACCATGGCCCTTTTGCCCAGTTTCTATCACAGTATGTGCAACAGCAGCAGCAGCAACAACCAGAACAACAACAGCAGCAGCTAGAGTCTGGAAGTGGCGACAACGTCCAAGCTTCCGCGGACGAGGTGTGTGGGAGAGAGAGTTCTGTGTCTGTGCAAGATGCTGAGGAAGAAGCTGCTGAGCTGGATGGGGATTCGTCTGGTAAGGACTGCGTGTGATAAGAGACTCATTGTCAGTGTCAGGCATCCACACGGTTTACATATTTTAGGCGGATGGCGACCCCCACTCAAGTTCTAATCCCGTATGGTTCAGTATTTTCTTTTTACCCTTCTCCTGACAATGTGCTCTTGGCCTGATGGTTGGTCCTTGTCCTTGTTCCAATAGCTCTTCCTTCAGATCAAAATACAAATTTAGAAATTGTATTGTAAATTAGAATATTTGATTTTCATTATTTTTTCACTGTTCCCTTTACATTAAGGAGAAAAGACTGGTCTTTTTTTTTCTCTCATTCTCAGAGGAAATACGTCAGAAACTTTTTCAGCGTTTGATTTCCGTTCAGTCATCATCCTCTGAGGTGGATGAGGCAGTGGGTCTTGATGCTGCTACTGGGACAAACAGGTCTGGACGAAATATTGTTTTTTCCTTAGAGAACTTTGCTTCTAAGTAGTTTTGTTGTTTTTTGTGTGCGGGGGTGAGCTTTTTCATTGTTTACCTCCTTCTAAACACAGAATACAATATGTGAGGTATCTTCGTGAATCAGGCGCTCGTCAAAAATAATGAAATCGAAGAAATCTGCAATTTTCAGCCAGGGGTTTAAATTTTTTTTTCAAATTTTTGTTATTTAGCTCAACACCTTGTATGTCCATTTAAAAACACTTTTATGCATGGATTTTATTGACAAACATTGATTAAAGGCATGAAAAGTGTAAATTTACAGTTACCAAGGAATCTTGAGCTATGGAAGTCACCAAACTTTGGCTGCCATTTTCTCGCTAATTTTATTTCTGAAACCAGGCGACCCCACCTCCTTCAATCGCAAATATATCGACTTGTATCCAAGATAAATGGATTTTTTTAATATTTAAAGCAAGACAAACAAACAAGTTTTAAGCAGATACCAATAACTCCACTTGCCCAAAAATTGACAAGCCCCTGATCCCACCACATCGTGACTCATATATAATTTCAAAAGTAGAATTAGTTTCTCTTTTCTCTCTCTCTCTCTCTCTCTCTCTCTCTCTCTCTCTCTCTCTATATATATATATATATATATATATATATATATATATATATATATATATATATATATATGTTGTTGTTGTTGTTATCGATCCAGCAACAGCTGGGCTCTCGCCCTTCTGTCCAATGCCATGTAGTGATAAGTGATATATATATATATATCTATCTATCTCTTTTTCTTTTTTGTTTAGATCTAAATACTCAGCACAGAATACGGTAGACTACTCCAAAAGTTGGGGGGTTTTCTTTTTTTTTTTAATCTAGAATCTCAACAAAAAAATGTAATAGAATATTTCAAAGTGGAGAACTTTCTATTTTAGTATAGCGTTGTGTATATCTGATAAAGCAAGGAGTTTTTTTTCTGTTGTTCTAATATAAAATTGTAATTTTAAGGTTGTCTGAAAACAAATTTGTACACTGCAGAATAATATGTCATGTTTGTTTTGTCAGGAATGCCAGTGAGGTTACAGCTTTCGGGCATACAGAGAAAGATCTTGTCAAACATGAAACTGAGGATGAGAGCAGTCGCTTAATTGCGGAAGAAGAACTGGCTCATGGAAGAGTGAGTGCGTGAGGAAGAAAGAATAGTGGGAGGGGTGTTTACGGTTAAAGGTGTACGTGTATGTTTGTGATGCCATCTGTAGTTTTGTCCAGTTGTTGTTGTATTTTGTGGCATCGGTAGTCAAATGGTTAGGTTACCTGATGAGTAACCTTGAGGTGCGGGTTCGGGGGTTTGAGCCTCGGGCCCGACATTGTGTCCTTGGGAAAGGCACTTACATGAATTTTCCACATGTCACTCAGGTGGAAATAGGTACCCGGCCAAGACAGCATAAGATCTTATCAGTTTGTTAATGTTTTTGGGTGTTTAAAATGACAGCTCACTCTGTATGCTTCCCAGGTAGTTGAGATTGTTTCAGAATGTCATCAGTTCTGCAGGGGTGTTAATATTCATTGTAAATCACATAGAGCTTGCTGTTGAATGGTAATTTATGCTGTGCCGATGTATGTATATAATAAGATAATTTTTTCATATGTGTGATGCAGGTGGAGTGGTCAGTGTACGCTGCCCTGTACCGTACTATGGGCGTTGTTCCAATGACTATCATGGTCCTGCTGTACATCAGTTACTTCGTCTTTGACCTGGCCGATGGCTTCTGGCTCACCTTCTGGGTAGATGACCCGGTCTTGAGCAACGTGTCGCTGCCGGGGGACAGCGAGCTGCGACGTGAAGGGAACAACTACTACATCACTACTTATGCCATGTGGGGCATTCTGGAGAGTAAGTGTTGAGAAATTAAATTTTGGAGAGTAAGTGTTGGGAAATTAAGTTCTGGAGAGTAAGTGTTGGGAAATTAAGTTCTGGAGAGTAAGTGTTGGGAAATTAAGTTCTGGAGAGTAAGTGTTGGGAAATTAAGTTCTGGAGAGTAAGCGTAATGAAATTTACTCAGGCAAATAGAGTAATGAAATAAATTATTATGAGTAAGATGTGTAAATTTGTTGTGGAGAGTAAATGTAATGAAATTTACTCTTGAGAGAATAAGTATCATGAAATTTATTGTGGAGAATTTTTGTATGATACCATTTGGCGGGTGGTTAGTGGGTGCTCTGGTGTGGTTTGCTCTTTCTTTCCTATCAGATGATCTAATATCTTTATCTCTCCTTGTCTGTTTTATTTTTTGTATGTAACTCTCCAGCAACATCTTTAACCTGGCGGTTACTTGCAATAAAGGTTTTCTGCCAACCTGTCTTCAGGCTGAGTGCATACATTCAATCAGTGTTAAGAAGCTCTCATGATAGATAACAATCTTTTGGGAAATGAAATGAAATGGGAACATGAAATTAAGATTTCATATCTTAAACCATCTGTCAACTTTATCAAGTCTAATAAGTGACCATAGCCCTGAACCTGTCCACAGCAGCCACCAGTCTATAGCAGTCACTTTTCTCTGTGATCTTGAGGGATCAGTAAAGACATACATGTTCGACTGTGCTTGTTTTCACCTCCCACCAATGTTTCCGTCCCTCAGCGGTGGTGATAGTCGTTTACTCTGTGATCAAGGCGTTCCGACACAAGATCTTCTCACAATCTGTCCACGCAGACATGCTGGACAGCGTCCTGTACAGTCCCATCCAGTTCTTTGAAACGACGCCCATGGGCAGAATTTTAGCTAGGTGAGACTGTCTCTCTCAGGTGGTGTTTTTGCTTTTGTGTGTATATATTGTCCTAAGATCTGAAAGAAAACATGTTTTTTCAAGATCGTCTATGTGACATCAGTAGTTTAGTGCTTAAACTTTCGAATTCTCAACCATAAGTTCGTAGGTTTGAATTCCATCAGGGGCCGGACATTGTGTGCTTGTGAAAGGCACTTTCAATGAATTTTAATCACTTTAGCCAGGTTGAATGGATACAGCGAAAGATTTTGTCAGTTAGTTAATGTTTTAGTGCGTGTAAACTGCAGCTTGTATTGTATGCTTCCCAGGAAGCCGAAAATGTTTCTGTCTCGCTTTTAATCACTGCACTTAATTAATAGATGGATGTTATAGTGTCAATATTCTTCTCTTTACCCAAGAGAACAAGCTGCATTCCTCACATTTTTCTGACAGATTCTCCAAGGATATAAATGTGATGGACATGACGCTGTTCCTCTTCATCGAGATCTGGCTGCACAGTTGCATCGGCATCCTCTGCATTCTCATCACCATCGTCATCAATCTTCCAATCTTCCTCGCTGCTGCAGTGCCCATCATTTGTCTCTTTTATGTCTTGGAGGTAACTATAGATTTTTTTTTAAAGCAAGTAGGAAAACTGCCAGAACATAGCTTGTAGATGCAGCTTGGCAGTTTGTACTTTTTAAAAAGGGTCAAATTCACCAAAACTTGTCTTAGGGTGTGTTTTAGTGCTGAAAGCTTTTATTTTTGGCACTGATTAGATTAATAATGCCCCCCCCCCCCCCCCCCCAAAAAAAAAATCCTATGTTTAAAATGAAAATGAATATGATAAAAAAAATTATAGCTGTTTGGACTTTTTTATAGTGTTATTTTTTTGCCTAAGGCTGTTTTTTTTTTTTTAACCAAATGGCTTGAAACTTTGCAGATAGGCACTACAAGATATGATAAAAGTTTATGCAGGGAATTTTTTCATGGAGTAATAATTTTGATATTTATTGTGCAATACAGTTTGAAAATCTACATTTTCCTCTTATATTTAGTTGTGGTTTTTAAACCTGCACATGCCTTCAATATACAGTTCCATAGAAGTAAGTTGACATTGGAGTGTAACTGACTTAAGGGTTTTGATGGTAATAGATATTTTGGTGTAGATCAGTTTCTGATGTTGATGGTAATAGCTACACGCATGTAGCTAGCATCTTCGTTTGTCATAGCTGCAACCCAGAAATCGCGACTGCGATTTTTGGCATGCGAATATATTGCGACCAGGATTTGTGCATTTATTTATTATTTAAAATTAAAAATCCCCCCCGAAAAATGGAAATAAAAACCGAAAAAAAGCTTTTAGAAAGAAAAGTTTATTTTCACTTCCACTTCACTTCTTCTCTTTCTCACTTGTTGACACCTTGTTGGTTTGTTGTTTTCATGTGAAGAATATAGGTGGGCCCACATTACATATGTTACTGTGTCTCTTTTATTTTTCCCTTTTTGTTGCGTTTTAATTTGTTGGTGTGATAAATTTTTTCCACGTCAGTCAGTAGCACCGCTCCGCGGGGTTACGTATCCAAATCTAAGGTGTTTTAGAATAGTGCACTGTTTATATTGAGTCAATTGTTGTTTTGGTTTGTGTCCATCCAGGCCCAAACAGGTGAAATAATATTAGACTTAGAGTTACATTATTACTCATTGTTACTTTTGTTCTGACTTTCAAACTGAAGGCGATGGGTGGTTGGCGGGTGCTCTGGTGTGGTTTGCTTCTTCTTTCCTATCAAACATCCATTGTCCTTATCTCCCCTTCTTCTTTTTTATGTTTGTTACTTTATTGTAACACCTCTATTCTTCGGCACTTATACGACCTAATTGTGTTGCAAGTGCAATAAAACTCTTACAGCTTCTTTTTTATGTTTGTTACTTTCTCGTAACATCCCTAATCTTCTGGCGCTCATACGACCTTATGAAGTTGCGAACGCCGTAAAAACCTCAACTAAAACTAAAACTAAAAACTGAAGGCGGATACTCGAATTTGAATGTTTCAGAGGTTTTACCTGCCCACGTCGTGCCAGCTGCGCCGACTCCAGAGTAAGTGGCTCTCCCCTGTGTTTAACCACGTCAGCGAATCACTGGCCGGAGTGAGTGTGATCCGGGCACTGGGCCAGGAAGGGAGATTTATTCATTTAGCGGAAGACAAAATCGACTTCAGCCAACGTTTCAAACTGGCAGCTTATGCCTGTGAGAGGTGATGATAGTTATCGTGATGGTGTTTGTAGAAGTGTGACTGAAAGGTTGTTTCTGTCCTGTGAGTGACTGGTTGGTGTTCATTTTTGTTTCATGTGCTCTGTCTTCCTGTTTTTAGTGTCTTGATCCGTTATTTGTGAAATGTGACGGTTATCATTTATCATTATCATCTATATATGTTTTTTTTTGGCCTCTACCACCTTACGATGCGGAAGGGAGAACCAAACGTCTTTTCTCTTGTATGCTGTAATGCCTGTTGTGTAGTCATATTGTTTTATTTAATGCTCTTGGAGGCTTTTCTCAATGCTACTTAGAATGCTCTTATCGTCAGCGAAAAGAACTCTGTATAACTCTGTAAATTACTTTTCTCGTTTGCCATGTGCCTAACATGTGAGTACACAGATGGGTTAACTTGTAGCTCTTTTGTGCAAAAAATGTGATGGGTCAGGGTCTTTTAGAAATGATCAAGTGTGGGTGGTTGGCGGGTGCTCTAGTATGGTTTGCTCCTTTTTTCTTTTCAAATCTCTCCCGTCCGTATCTCTCCTCCTTCTTTTTTTTGTGTATGTTACTCTCTTGTAACACATCTATTCTTCGGCACTTATGCGACCTAATTGTGCTGCAAGTGCAATAAAACTCTTACTAAAACTAAAGAGTACTTTTTTGTGTGGAGCCATGTGCCTGTGTATGTAGGAATGTATGCATTTGTGTGTGGGTGTGTTTGTATGTGTGTATGTGTGTGGGAAAGTTTGCATTTTTGGGGTCTACTACTCTATTATTACCCAGCCACACTGACAACCACTGGGTAATGTAACACTTGTCGATGTGACAGAGCGAGTGGTTTGTGGGTGCTCTGGTTTAGTTTGCTCCTTCTTTCCTATCAAACATCTATCGTCCTTATCTCCCCCTCCTTCTTTTTTATGTTTGTTACTCTCTTGTAACACCTCTAATCGTCTGGCGCTCATATGACTTTATGCAGTTGCGAGCGCCAGAAAACCTCTACTAAAACAAACGACTATTATATGACCTTATTGTGTTGCTAGTGCCGTAAAACTTTTACTAAAATTAAAACAAAGTTCATGTGACTGAGTAATGTAGAAGCTGAACCCGCACAGGTGGTTGTCGGTGTGGCTGGGACTGTTGTCCGACGTCCTTATCCTGTGTACCGGTGTCCTGGCCGTGACCTACCGCGATGAGCTGACCCCTGGTCTCACTGGACTCTGTCTCAGTATGGCTCTCATTGTGAGTAAAACACACCCTCCCCCCCCCACCCCCACCCTCATGCTCACACACTCGCATGCACACTATCTCTCACACACACACTTACCCACACACACACACACAAATGCACACACACAAACACACTTACACACAAACATGCACACACACACACACACGCTCACTCACATATACACCATATACACATACTCACACACACTTGCACGCACACACACACACACACACACACACACACACGTGCACACGCACGACTAGGAATGGATAAAGTGTAGTGTTAGACTGATGGTGTCTGGGTGCTCGAGGGTGGGGGGGGGGGGGGGGGGGGGGAA
>NW_004797364.1:1371511-1372294 GCF_000002075.1 Aplysia californica
GGGGGGGGGGGGGGATGAGGAGGAAGAAGGAGAGGCTAGAATTTCAAAAGTGAAATTGCAGTACGAAAATTCACATTCATTGAAGAACATGTAATCAGAAGTACAATTACAAAGTTCAATGAGAATATTTTAAATGATGTGGTAAATATATCTGATGATGGTTTTCCTTGTTCATATTCACAAACCGATTTGACAATTTTTTTTTCTTTTTGATTATTTTTAGCACCATCAATGTCTGTTCTATTTTCTATTTATTAAACTCTGAAAGATGATCGGAGAATCTGCTCGACAAGGTCATGAGTCATCGCCTGAGAGAATGAGCATAGAGGAAAATGGGGGAGGGGGGTGCTGAAAAGTGGAAAAAGATGAGATAAATAGAAAGAGAAAGAGATGGAGATGGGAAAAATAGTGAGGGACAGAGAGAGACAGACAGACAGAAAGAGAGAGAGAAGGGAGCTTATTTGAAGAAACATAATCACAGTCCTGCTTGAGAGAGACAGTGATAATAAAATTCTACTGGAGTTTGGTGCCACTGTGAAAACCATAGGCTCATTCATTCAAGTAGGCCTACTGAAAAGTAAGCATAATTTTCTGTTTCTCTGTTCCGGTCTTCTTGCTATATCACCAACCATAATAGTGTCTTTGTTCCTATTTTCTCTCTATATCACCAATCATAATAATGTATCTGTTCCCATTTTCTCTCTATATCACCAATCATAATAATGTATCTGTTCCCATTTTCTCTCTATATCACCAATCATAATAATGTATCTGTTCCCATTT
>NW_004797364.1:1372763-1389600 GCF_000002075.1 Aplysia californica
CACTAAATCACCAATCATGACAATGTCTTTGTTCTCGTTTTCTCACTAAATCGCCAATCATGACAATGTCTTTGTTCTCGTTTTCTCACTAAATCACCAATCATGACAATGTCTTTGTTCTCGTTTTCTCACTAAATCGCCAATCATGACAATGTCTTTGTTCTCGTTTTCTCACTAAATCACCAATCATGACAATGTCTTTGTTCTCGTTTTCTCACTAAATCACCAATCATGATATTTAATAGTGTCTCTTTTCTCGTTCTCTCACTAGATCGCCAATCATAATAGTGTTTTTATTCTTGTTTTCTCACTAGATCACCAATCAGATGTTTTGTTTGTTAGGTCACAGATCACAGATCACATGTTTTGTTTGTTTCTGTCTTCTCACTAGATCACCAATCAGATGTTTTGTTTGTTAGATCACAGATCACATGTTTTGTTTGTTTCTGTCTTCTCACTAGATCACTGATCAGATGCAGCTTCAGGTTCGAATTGCGAGCATGCTGGAGATGGATATCGTGTCTCTTGAAAGAACCCTGCAGTACAGTAACCTTCCGTCAGAGGTATAGTCAAAATTGTCCAAGAGGGCCTCCCATTGTCAAGGAGAAAAGTAGTTGTAGAGGACAGGTGGGCGTCGTGGGAAGTGGCCGTTTTGTACAGAACGTTGTCTTGAACAGGTGACCATTAGAGTAGATTTGTTTGTGTGTGCACCAGAGTGAAGAAATCTCCGCCAGTTTACTCTATATCTGTAAGAATGGGGTAATACCAGTTAGCGGTTTATCATGGTATTCCCTCAAAGAATAAAAGATTATATAGTGTTACAGCATCCAAAATGCAGCCTTCTGGCTTTCCTCTGTAGTTTATTTCTACCTATTCTGAGAACCCATTTGCTGCTGCTCAATGGACAGAGGAAGACAAGAAGACATAATGAACCTTGCATTCAGATTCACACAGTGGAAGCTTGATTTAACTTAAGCTGTATAGTAAAGTGTTGTTTTGGACTTGAAGGAATTTTGCTTTCTTTTTTCCTTTGTACTAGAGTTAAGACATTTTTTATTTCTCATTTTGTTGGAAATTTTTTTTTTTTCCTCTGAATATGTTTTTGGGATTTTTTTTTCCTCCTGTGAAATAATTTTTGTCCTCTGCCCGCAGGCTTCAAAGTACCAGATGAAGTCCGACTGTTCTCGCTCATGGCCTGAGTCGGGCAACATTGAGTTCCAAAAGGTCAGCCTCCGTTATCGGCCCGGCCTCGACCCTGTGCTCAAAGAACTGACTTTCAGCATCCAAGATGGAGAAAAGGTCAGGAGAGAGACAGTGAAGCATACGTATGCACTTGTCACAGATATTTTTGGTTATTTATAAAAAGAGTTTTATCACCACTATAGGCTACTGTCAAGGTTACTCATCATACAATTACGGCCGAAATTGTCCAAGAAGGGCACCCGTTATCAGGAAAAAAGTAGTCGTCTAAGACAAGTGAATGTCTGAGACACTGTAATTATGATATATAGAAAATACAAATAGTAAGTAGTCGTACGCATGGATGATAGACTTGGACTGTTGGTTGTTTAAGCAGGTCCGAGCATATGTTTTCTGTCTGGAATGACCAACAACTGTCTTGTGCAGCCTCAAGTGTGATTGAAGTGCTATTTTAAATTCACACATTTACATCACCATGTATTTTATCACATGTACTGGGGGATCCTTTCGTAAAGACAATTGGAGGAACAAGAATTTGCCTTCTAAGAGAGGGCCATTGGTTTCCATTCTTTTTCTCTTAAATTTTTTCTTTAATGTAGATGTTTTAACCCTGCTGTCAGGACTAGCCTGAGCAGAGAGGGGTATAACATTCCTGCAAAAAGAGCAAGATACTGTAAAACAAATTCTTGCCACTAGCAAATCAACCCGGGGTCTCTTGCATGTGACAGCAAAGCACCTAACCACTACACCACAGACACCCATGTTTTCACTGTTATAACTGACAGATCTATACAGGAACAAGGGGACTGGCTATAAGGAACTTTCTGTAATAGCTAAAGAATTGCAACTCATCAAATCTTGAAGAATAGGTAACATACTTTTTGTTAAGGATAAGGAACACACTGGCTTGGTCAAAAAGTTAGGAAAAGTATCTGTGGTGTCCCCAGATTGGGATTGTGGGCAGGACAGGAGCAGGTAAATCCTCCCTTCTCATAGCATTGTTCCGCCTGATAGAGCCCAGCGCAGGAACCGTGTTCATCGACGGCGTCGACACGACCAAGGTCAGCCTTTCTGACCTGCGGCGACACCTCACTATTTTACCTCAGGTAAGTATGCAGACATTCCATTCCATCTTAGATATATCAATATCAAAGTTATCTTGATTTGCTTTAGCTTTAAAATCACTTTCTCCAGATATTTTTTTCTTAATTGTTTTTTGGCAACATTATCATCTTTGTCACTGCCTTTCTCATCACTCTGCATCCACCTTTCCCTATCCTGGGCTTACCTCTTGATATTAATCTATGGAGCATGTTATAGAGCATGGATATGTGCATTATAAATGCAATAATTTTATTATTATTATTATTATTATAGTTATTATCCTCATCACCATCAATATTATGATCAGTAGTGTTTGACTTATTATGAAAATAAATCTTTAAATGAATATTGATTCTCTTCACCCTAGCTCCTCGTCTGACTTGATTAACAAATTTAAGTTTTGAGCTGGTCAACCTGAGGGAGCAGCCCAGAGCACAATCCTTTCCTCATGATAAGTCATCCTTTCATGTGGATACAAGCCCATAAGCCCATTACCAATGAATAATGATTCCCTCTTCACCCAATGTGTTAACTGAAGTTACTCAAATTCGAACACCGTAATATCATCCTCTCCTCCCCCTTCCCTCAACTATGATTCCCCTCATTACCTTACTGTGTCTACTGAACTTACTCTCACTACAACACCGTAACATCCCTTGCCGTCTGTGAGTGGTTAGCATGTGCCTGGATACAGCTTGCTCCTTCTGTCCTATCAAATACCTGTCGTCGTTATCGCTCCTAATGTGAATGAGTTTTTACACTTGTAACACTTCTAAAAGCAGCAAATCCTAGTTGTAATCTCATTAGCAAAGGTAAAAAGATTAAACAAGTTCAACGGTTTAAATATCTAGGATATATAATAACTTTTGATACCAAATGTTCCCCAGAAATAAAACGGAGAATTACAATGGCTAAGGCTAGTTTCAATAGAATAAGCGCAATCCTGGAAAATAGAAACGTCTCAATGACCACCAAAATGAAAGCTCTGATATGCTGTGTATGGTCAACCCTTCTATATTGGCTGTGAATGCTGGACAATCACCAAAGACAGTGAAAATAAAATAGAAGCAACAGAAATGTGGTTTCTTAGGAGACTGCTAAGAGTATTGTGGAAGGAAAAGACATCATATGAGGTAGTGCCTGATGAAGCCCACATGGGATGCTCAATGTTAAAAACAATCAGGAAAAGACAAATGCAGTTTTTGGGACACCTGAATAGACATAAGGGTCTTGAACATCTAGCTCTCACTGGCAAAATTGAAGGCAAAGGAGGCAGGGGTAGGCCCAGAGCAACCTACTTAGGGAACCTAAACAAATGGGTAACTGGGAAAGATCAGGGAAACACAGCTTTTTTGAGAGCATCCGAGCAAAGGAATGAATGGAAAACCATGTTCATCGATGTCTGTCGCAGATCTGGCACTGGACGATGATGACAAATACTTCTAATTATCATCACTTTCGTGCCCTTATAGTGCTCTAACAGCACTAAAACTAAACTTCCCCCCCCCCCCCCCCCCCTCCCCAGAAACCTCCACTATGTGTCTACTGAACTTACTCATCCTCTAACACGTTGACAGCACTCTCAAATGACCTTATGCAGTTGCGAGCGATGTAAAACTCTTACCCCAAAAAACACAAAACACCTTGAAATTTTCTCTCTCCCCCCCCCCCCCCCCCCCCCCAAGGACCCAGTGTTGTTCAGCGGGACCTTGTGGATGAACCTTGACCCCCTGGGCTGGTTCCCCAACACGGCGGCGGAGCAAGCATTAAGGAACAGCCATTTCTGCAACAAGAACAGCGGCATGTCATGTGACCTCCAGTTTGCCGTGGAGGAAGGCGGGGAGAATCTCAGGTCGGTGACGACAAGTAGAGCAATGCTTGAGTTTGCTTAACCCCTTTGGCGCTACATTCATTGTAACCATTCATGTGCCAGGGCTCACCTAAATTGTGTGGATGGGGTGTGTAAAAACACAACCTTTGAAAAACGACAATTTGATTTGACGGGGAGAAAGGAGATTTGACAAACTTTTAACTATCATCACTTACAAGTTGGTATTGCTTACATTTTAATCATTTGATTTTAGCAGTACTAAAAAAACAGTAAGACACACCCCTACATCTTCCTTGATTTCAAACATAATGATGATTTCTCTCATTTGGAGCATATCAAGGAGGTCAAGATCTGAAAGGAGAGATGTAGTACTTGAGCAGTCTACTTTCTCTATTTCAATCTTTTTTATGGGTACTGCTTTAAGATAATCTGTCAAGAGGCTAAAAGGCAATAGAGATAGCAATGCAGAAGAAAATTAAACAGGAAAATCACTGACAATAGCTGAAGCATTGGGGACAAAGTATCATGAATTATCTCAATTTGATCGCTAGAACTCTAAGAATATCCTGTTGCCAGAGAATAAAGAGTGAAGAAGTATAAAGAATAATAAGGCAAGAAAGGAAGTGCAAGACCTAACAGAAGATGGGTATAGGACCTTTTTATCTTCAAGGATTGCTCAAAATTTTGTGTAGCATGTTTTTATTTACTATAGTATCACCGATTGTAATTACGGTGGTAAATAACATACCTTCAGACAAGAGAAGTGTTTGACCTAATTTGGGAGGTATATGGTTATAGTTATATTTATTATAGCGTAACCAGTTGTAAGTACAGTTGTGAATAACATAATTTCAGACGAAAGGAGCGTTTATTCTAATTTGGGAGATACACTGCTTGTGTCTGACAGCGACGATATATAAGATATTTTCTGTGCCCCCAGTGTTGGACAGCGTCAATTGGTATGCCTGGCCCGAGCCCTGTTGAGACAGCCAAAGATTCTGGTCCTTGATGAGGCAACAGCAGCTGTTGACATGGAAACAGATGAGCTCATCCAGAAGACTATAAGGGAAGAGTTCAAATCCTGCACTGTGCTCACCATTGCTCACAGGCTTCATACTATTCTTGACTACGACAAGTAAGAAGTTTTTGCATTACAGTAAAACTTCAGTATAAAGTACAAGACTTTAAAATGTACTATCATCAGATGGATTGTTCTTTTTCTGAAACCCCAAGTCCCATTTCATATTTTGACTCTTTTTGGCTAATACAGACCTTGACTATGATGTTCAAAATCATTATAATGTGGTTTCCTTGTATCTAATAATAATCAGTAATGAGGAAGTACCAGTGTGCTGATATGACATGAGCAAATACATGATTAACAATTAATCCTGTTCATTTGTTTTTATTTTTTTATTTAGAGATGCTTTCATTTCCATTATGTAGCTGCTGTCTGTCTCACCTAATCTTTAGACAAAAAACGTAGTGTGCAATGCTTTTCAAATTTAGCATAAATGTATAGACTTCAATGACTTTTTTCATTATTGTTAATGATACATGTTCCTTCTCAGAAATGAGAATGTTTATGGTATGTTCTGTCGTGATTGACAAAATAATTGTGGGGGAAAATGTGCATGTTTAGCTTTTCCTTGTGCTGGGTTTAGAGTGTCAAGTGTTATACACTGTCACAGAAACATCAGGTTTTCACTGAGAAATTTAGGTGCACTGCATAGAAAAATGATTTTTTTTTTCATATTGACTCCTTGGGGACTTTTATTACACTGACTCACAATGAGTTGAGTGAGTATATTCTGAGATTCACACATAATCACAACAAGAGGACAGTTCTCAAACAAATGTAGACAAGAGCAAACAAGTGGAGAGAAAAGAGACACAACAAGTGGTTGAGTTTGAGTAAAGAGAAGCACATAGACGCAAGAACAGTTATTTGGTGCAAGGAAGAAGCAAGACAGACAGAAACAACAGAGGGGGGAGAAAAGGTAGACATACCAGTGGCACCCTCCAACTGCCCCCTACAAGTAATTACTAGAAGACTTAGTCTACAGGGAGATAAAAGATGGAAGAATGAGGGAAAAGTTCCACCTGTACTCAAGTACAAAAATAACTGCAAGAAGAACATGACTTCATTCAAGATCAGCTTCTGTATCTGTGAACAGATGGCAGAAAATTGTAGTCAGTGGATGAAGGAATTCAAGACCTGTCACAAGATGAGAAAGAAAGATAGTGGTGAAGTTTTTACATGCAATATCTGAAGCGAAGCAAGATGACTCAGCTGAAAGCCGAACATTAACTCTTCCCTGCTCTCGCTAAAACAGACTTGTTCTGTCTGGCATTGTCCTAAGTTGCCAAAACAGGATCATCATAACACATGAAAGTGTGTACCAGTACAGCACAAACACAAGCATGTCATTATGGATCAGTGCCCACTTAGGCTGAAGGGGAACCTCTACATTGTTTCATATTGGGTTTTTTCTGAATATGATCCTAATGCTCTCATGTTGAGGGTGGTTGGAGGGTTCCACTGGTACATTCAACTTCTTTTTTTCTTATTTTACTCATTGTTGTTTATGTCTATCAATATTGCTCTTTCCCAGCACTAAATTACCATTATTGTGTCAGTGAGCTTCTTTTTTCTCAAACAAAGTTCTTATGTTGCCTCTTCTAACCAGTTTCTCCCTGCATCCTCAGAGTCATGGTTCTGGACCGGGGTCAGCTGGTGGAGTTTGACACCCCAGCCAGCCTGCTCGCCGACACACAGTCCCAGTTTTATCAGATGGCCAAAGAATCACGAATTGTGTGATCAGAGACTGGACTTTTTTCCGACAGATCATTCAACTGGATAGACAAAATTTTTGAAAATGTGTGCTTGCTTTCCTTATATTGACATAAAAGTTAAAAACCATCAGATTTGTTGTGTGGTTATTGGTTTTCTGTGAATGAACAGAATCTAGTGCTTATTTTCGGTATTTGCATTACTGTTGAAAAATGTCACTTTTATTGTACAGCAGTTTATTTTTGCTTATTTGGTGCCATTGTGGCGAAAATATTTTATTGAGTTTCACTGTCTTTGCACTGCTATGTAGTTTGTATCCATCATGAATCAAGTAGGCCCCGACAAGCGATCTGGGTGGAAGTTGCCAGCCTCCTAAATTAACTGAAATTATTAATGGAGGCGTAAAGCATTTGCAGTTTTGATTTGAATGATGATTTTTATGCTTAATGTTTGGACTTACTGGATTCATTTCTTTGAGTTACTTTTTTTATTCGTACATCATGTATCCCACAGTATGTGATATCATTTTATTTTTTTAGATCCTGTTACATATACTCATGTACATGTTGTGGTTATCTGTTGATACAATTTTTGTTGTTATTATCTGTTGATACAATTGTTGTTGTTACCTGTTGACTCAGAAGCAGTGACACCCCCAGTGGGTCGGGGGGATATAAATAGACCCACTGCACCGCCAGCAGGTGCAACCCCTTCACTGGCGATTTGTCGCCCATGGACATCTACGCTCAGGTGCACATGGGCGACACTTGCTTTGGTGTATCGTCTGTCTTCTATCGTCTTTCTTCCTTCTTCTTTCGTCCTTCCCCGAGCTGACCGGGGAATAAAATAAAAATAGTTGGCTGTCCCATCAACAGGGGGTGTAACCCCCCCCCCCGCTGGTGGGATGCCACTCGTACGTCACTAGCTCTCTGACGTAGGGGTGGCATCTTTTGTCCGCTCTTGCTATGTCTTCTATCCATCTATCTTTCTTTCCATTCTGTCGACCGAAGGTCCGGTCCAGCAAAGAATAGACACCAAACCCCCGCAACGCGAGGCACCCCGTTGACCGTGGGGTGCGACCCGTACGACCGGAGAAGGGGACCCTGGTGGCTGAGGTGTGGCTTTCCTCACCAACACGGCACTTTGGCCCTGGATTCGGTCTAGACGGGCGGGTGCAGTGGCCTACTGCACTCAATCGGTTGCGACCGGTACATAGAACCGGTTTTGGCCAATCTTGGTTAGAAGGCAAGATTTCTTGCCGTCTGATTGGGAGTATACCTCCAGGGTAGCCCTGACACCAGCTATGGACTTCCGAGCGGTGTCCCCTTGTTGGACTCGGTGGCGGGTGGGGAGCCCTGGAGATGAAATAAAAGACAAAATACACATGGATTCAACCAAAAACATTTCTCCCACCCCAATTCCCAACAAGTCCCAGACAGGAGAAGCAGGTGCAACTCCTGGCCTGGGCAAAAGAAAGAAGGGCCTTTCGGGCGAAGATGCTGACAATGTCAGCATCTGGGACATACCCAAGAGAACATCGTTGGGGTGGTCACCATTTTTGGTGATCTCCCCAAAAGATGAAAAACAAGACACAAATCTGACTACATTAAGCGTCTTCAAAATTCACAAATCACTCAAACATTTCGGTATTTACAAGCCAAAATATATAAAAAATCTAGGATCCACGGACCTCCTGATACAAGTCAGTTCCAGCATTGAATCAGGCAAACTGTTGGCCTGCACCTCGTTTGGTGGCATCCCTGTATGTGTTCAGCCTCACAGGAGTCTGAACACATCCAAGGGTGTCATCAAAAGCCGAGAGCTCTACGGCTGTACCGAAGAAGAAATGGTTCAGGAGGTCGATGGAATTGTCCATGCTCGTCGTATCAAAATACGGCGGGATGGCAAGGAAATCTGTACCAACACGTGGATCCTTACCTTCAACACACCCACACCACCAACAAAATTAGACATCGCATACTTAGAACTCGAAGTTAGACCATATATACCGAAACCGATGCGCTGTTTCAACTGTCAGCGCTTCGGACACACACAGCTACGCTGTCGTCGTGGCGCAGCGTGTCCTCGCTACGGCAAGGAGGGACACTCTGGGGAGACCTGCTCTGCAGATCCCTGGTGCCCAAATTGTCGACAGGGGGGTCACTCTGCATCTTCGACGGAGTGTCCGAGGTCGTGTCAGGAGAAAGCCATCCTCACACATAGGGCCCAGTACGGCGGAACGTTCGCTCAAGCAAGAGCAACGCTATACCCAAAAGGATCGACGCCAAAGAATACAACAAAAACATATTCAGAAGTCCTGAAGACTGTCCCAGGGTCAGTAAACCCAACCCGAAAGGTCCTTCAGACAAATAGAAAGCAGAACACCTGCAAAAATCAACACTCCAGTCTGGAGACGGAGGAGGACATGGAGTCCCCTTCCTCCACTCCTATCTCTCCCTCTCTCCATACGCCATCTCCCCACACCCCCTCTTCATCACCGCCCTCTCAGCCATCTTCTTCATCCTCATCCCCTTCATCATCCTCACCCTCATCATTCTCATCATCACCCCCATCATCTTCACCCACAACATCCTCCCCATCATCATCCTCACACAAATCACCACATCCTACACCCTCATTGCTTCAACCTCCATCCCATCATCCTTCATCCAATAAAGCCCCTCCACCCACTCCCCGCACCCGCTCCCCCCCCTGTACCCGCATTCAGGACTCCGGTCCTCCTCCCCCTCCACACTCTCCCTCAAAAAAGGCTGCGGTCCACCGTGACCGCAGCAAAACAAAACAAAGACAAAGGTCACCAACGACCCAAAAAAAATGTATCGAACCCGTGCCTTCAAAATAATTTAAAATGGCAGTTCTTCAGTGGAACATTCGCGGTTTGCGTGCAAACCAGGCAGAACTCTCTTATCTTTTGACCTCACACACCCCAAATGTAATCTGTCTACAAGAAACAAAATTACAAACACCCACATTCACATTAAAAAACTATCAAACTTACAACCAAATATACACCGACAACCAAATCGCCTCTGGGGGCAACTCCATTTTAATAAATAACCAAACACTACACAGACAAATACAACTAAACACAACACTTCAAGCAGTTGCGGTCAGGGTCACCCTACACCGTCCTATAACTATCTGTTCAATATACATCCCCCCAAATTATCCTCTATCTTTAAGAGAACTAATAAACCTCAGAGAACAGCTCCCACAACCCTTCATCATGTTGGGAGATTTTAATGCCCATAGCCCTCTTTGGGGAAATGAACCAACTGATACTAAAGGTAAAATCATAGAAGATTTCTTAATAAAAACCAGTACTAGTATTTTTAACGACAATTCCCCAACATTTCAAAATTCAAATAACCTAAACGTTTCATCCATAGATTTAACCCTTTGTGATCCTGACCTAATTCCAGACTTTCAGTGGTCGGTCCTGGACGACCCACACGGATCGGACCACTTCCCCATCACCCTAATTCCAGACATTCCACACCGAACTCCTATCCCAGACCGTTTCAATCTTAAAAGAGCGGACTGGGATGGGTTTCACGTGGAATGTCTGGAGAAACTCAATCCATCTCAAACACAAACACAAACGTTTGAACGATTTCATGAAACCCTTCTCGAGATCGTTCAAAAACACATACCAAAATTATCCACCAAACCCCGAAGAAATAAATGTTGGTTCACTGAAGACTGCCAAAAAGCTGTTGCGGCCAAAAAATCAGCTCTCAGGAAGTTCGTCAACTCTAAAACTAACGAAGACCTCATTAATTTCAAAATTGCGCGAGCCCAAGCACGCAGAAAAATCAGAACAGCCAAGAAAACATCTTTTCGAAATTATGTCTCAAAAATCAACAACAACACACCAATGCACAAAGTCTGTAAGATGATAAAGAAATTAAAAGGTACTAAAAAAGACACAATCAAACACATCCTGAAACCGAATAACTCCTTCGTAGAAACCGAAAAAACAGTTGCTGACTGTATAGCATCAACTCTCTCCGGAAATTCCTCTACCCACAATTACAACCCTGAATTCCAAAAAGTAAAAATGTCTTCTGAAAAGACAACTGTTGATTTTACCTCTTCAAATGAAGAACACTATAATTGCAGCTTTTCTCTTAACGAATTAAAATGTAATATTGCAGAACTATCAAACACAGCTCCAGGCCCTGATCAAATGCACAACGAAATCATCAAACGTCTTCCAGACGAAACACTCCTATTACTCCTTGATATTTACAATGAACTCTGGCATTCTCAACAATTTCCGAACAGTTGGCGTCTTGCCACTGTTATACCAATCCCAAAACCAGGAAAAGATCACTCTAACCCTTCAAACTACCGTCCCATAGCCCTTACAAACTGTTTCTGTAAACTTATGGAAAAACTTATTAACAAACGTCTAATGTGGTTTCTCGAAACCTCAAACTCCTTATCCAATTTTCAATGCGGTTTTCGCAAAAATCGCTCTACTATTGACCATCTCGTCCGACTTGAAACTTTCATTCGGGAAGCTTTCATTCGAAAAGAGCACCTTGTGGCTATTTTTTTCGACTTAGAAAAAGCATTCGACACCACATGGAAACATGGTATTCTGAAAGACCTGCATGACTTGGGCTTACGCGGAAATCTTCCAGAATTTATACGAAACTTTTTGAAAGATCGATCATTTCAAGTAAAAGTAGGTTCAACATTATCAAATTTACACACCCAAGAAGAAGGCGTCCCCAGGGAAGCATCTTATCGCCCATTCTTTTCGAAATCAAAATAAATTCCATCACAAAAACCCTTCAAAACAATATTGACTGCTCACTTTATGTTGACGACTTCCTGATTTGCTATAAATCCAAATCCAAAATAGATCACATTGAACGCCAGCTTCAGCTTCAACTCCATAAACTGGAAACTTGGGCAAACGGGCACGGGTTCAAATTTTCCACAGTAAAAACAAACTGTGTGCATTTTTGTCTGTCGCACAAGTGTGTGCGACAACCAGACTTATATTTGTTTGGAGAGAAAATTCCTGTTAAAAAACAAGCTCATTTCCTGGGCGTAATCTTCGACAATAAACTTTCTTTCCTACCACACTTGAAAGACCTAAAGACGAGGTGCCAGAGTGCTCTCAACGCCTTAAAAGTATTATCCAATCCTGAATGGGGAGGAGATACTGAAATACTCCTTCAACTTTACCGTTCTCTTGTCCGTTCCAAGCTGGACTATGCCAGTCCTGTTTACGGATCAGCCAGAAAGTCTTACCTTAAAATTTTAGACCCTGTTCAGAACCAAGGCCTTCGCCTTGCCCTGGGCGCTTTCCGTACTTCACCTGTAGAAAGTTTACAGGCAGAATCACATGAACCATCTTTGGAACTTAGAAGGAAAAAACTCTCTTTGCAGTACGCTTTGAAACTTAGCTCAGTACCCCAAAACCCAGCCCACAAATTATGTTTCTTTGGCCTTCCCGAAGACCTAAAAACTATATCCTCCTTAAGAAATAAAGTAAGCCCTTTCGGAATAAGAATCCAGAACGATCTCAAAGACATTGATTTTTCTGAAGACATAATCGAGCCCTTTGCCATGTCCAGCATACCTCCATGGCATTTAACCAAACCAAACATAGATACTAGTCTTGAAAAACACAACAAAAAGTCTACAGACAAAACTACATACTTAAACTCATACAAACAGCTAATAAATAGATACCCTGAAGCAGAGAAACTCTTTACAGACGGATCCAAAAATGACTCCGCAGTAGGAGCTGCTGCCCTTGCATCGCCACACAGCTTAAGCTTAAGGAAACTCCATCCAGAAGCCTCAGTCTACACTGCTGAGGCTACAGCTCTTGAAATGGCCCTAAATATTATAGATCAATCAACCAAGTCTACCTTCCTAATCCTTTCAGACTCTCTCTCTTGTCTGAAATCTTTAGAGCGCTCTGACACCTCCGACAACAGAATTTTGAAACTTATCATTAAACTGCATTTTCTACATCAGTCTGGAAAAACTATTACAATAGCTTGGCTTCCAAGCCATGTAGGCATTGATGGCAACGAAGCCGTTGACCAATTTGCCAAAGAATCTCTAAAACTACCTGAAAACAAAAATAGTAAAATCCCTTTCTCTGACATGAAACCGAAAGTAAAAGAACACATCACATCCTCCTGGTCCCAAAGTTGGAATCAACAAATACACAACAAACTCCATTACATTCAACCGAAACTTACGCCCAGGAAACCATTTTCTCTACCACGAAGGGAAAAAGTAATTTTTACCCGACTAAAAATAGGACACACGCACGTCACGCACAAGCATTTGCTCGAAGGAGAGGAAGCTCCTTTTTGCGTGGCGTGCAACACAGATTTCACAGTTCGGCACATCCTAATGGAATGTGTCGACTTTAATTATGTCCGTGATAAATATTTTAAATGTAAAGATATTAAGACCCTTTTTAACATCATAGAACCTAGAAGAATTTTAAGTTTTATAAAAGAAATTGAACTGTTTAATAAAATGTGAAAATATATAGTTGTCGTTGTCGGTGTATATATACATACACTGAGATTTGTATTGTATATACAAATGTAAATAAACCTTTTCCATATTTACACAAAAAATTTTTTTATAAATGTTTGTTCGTCTTTTTAGCATAATAGAAATAGTGTGATCGTTTGCGGTTGCGAGCTCCGAAAGACTCTTATTAAAAACACGTCTGATTTTGTAGCGGTGAAACCTGATGGCGCTTAAATGACCAAAATTGTGTCGATAGTGCCGTAAAACATCTACCCAATCAATCAGAAGCAGTGAGTCATTTAAAGTGTGCCTAATTCTATTATATTCTCTGTATTTGAATGTATAACAAGTAATATTGGCCGAAGTTGACTGCAACACCCACCAAAATTAGCTGCAAAAGCACGGAAGTATCACTGTGAATAAACATTCATAGAACAGCAATACAAATTCTGTCCTGTGCAAACTATATGTTCTAAGATGAAGTGGCATGGCCCTTCTACTGATAAAGCTTTCAGAAGGTTATGAGTTTGAACCTTGTCAGGGGCCCGACGTTGTATCCTTGGGAAAGGTGGTTTACATGAATTTCCCTCACTTCATCCAGTTGGGAATGTGTACCCAGCTAATGAAAGATCTTGTCGGTTGTTAGTGTTTAAGTGCTTAATCAGCAGCTTGCACTGTTCGCTTCCTGGGAAGCCAAGAATGTTTCTAAATGATCTCAGGTCTGCTTGGGTAGTAATATTGATTGTATCGTGCGAACAGCTTGCTATTGAGTTGGGATATGTGCTAAACAAATGCTGTTTATTATCATTATTTATTATTGTCACATTTTTGGTTTAAGAAATGTTACTCTTACTGGTAGGTTGATATAGTATGAGGTGTAAAAAAGTTTGTTCGGTTAGACGAATCGCTCTACCTGAGAGTGAGAAAAGAAACAATGCGTCCTTAACAACATGAGAAATGGTACAGTGTACCTATGAAATGCACGTATTAAGCTGTTTGTACAGAGAGTGACCTTCTTCTTTGGCTTTGCATCGATATTAATGATGAATGACTGATTGTGATTCGAGCCAGGCAAGAATGTTTATAAGCCACAAGGCCTGCTTTAAACATTCAAAATCTGACATATCTTGTATTTCAAAAGAGAGAAGCAAAGATGATTCTGGAGGCTGGATCATGCTTCTATTTGAGAATTGGAACTAAACACCCTCACGAAGGTCATGTGGCAACATTTTCATCCGTGTTAAACTCTTTAAAGCACATTGACGGTGGAGGGCACCTTTTAAGGGAGTGGTGTATCTTGTGTACTCTATTACTAGTTGCTTCAATTCAATGGGGTATTTTGTTTTTTGGTCCCATATTGGTTTATTTTTGTTGTTTTTGTTTTAGCGTGAGGGGGGGGGAGTCTTTTCTCTCTCCTTTTTTTGGGGGGTGGGGGGAGGGGAATTTTTTCTTTTACAATACTATTATGTAGATTGACTTGTGACTGATTTGGTTCTTCTCCTGACGTGGCAGGATTTGTTGGGATCTGGTTTAGTTACTTTTTTACTTTTACTCTTTCATCCTCTGTTGCTGTTAAGCGCCGAGGGGAGATGCAGTTTTCTATGGTAGGACAGCTGCTCAGTTCTTTCAGTTGTGATATTATGTTATCTCAGGGTTTCCTTGATTCCCTCAATCCACCTTTTGCGTGGCCTTTTTTAATAAGACGAGCATACCAATTTTATGAGTGTAAAGTGAATACTTTTTTAGTTAATGAAAGGTGCCATGTCATTCATTCTCTGGAAATGTTTTTACGGGTAAGTGAATATGTGAAACATTTAGTTTAGTTGTTTTTTTATCACTATGAGCCAATGAAGAATAGTTACCTACACTGTTCTAGTCAGTTTTTTTATTTATTATAGTGTCTTGCCTTTTTTTAAAGTTTTCCTGTGAAGTTAAGTCCTGAATAGAAATGTAGTAGCCCTTCTAAATTGTGAATGACTGCTATTGTTCATCATTATAAATCAATCCACCGAATGGTCATCGCAGTCATGATCACTCAAATGCAGTTCAGTTTTATGATCACCATGTTTTATTTGTCATAGGTCATAAAATTCCTTGAATTTCTTATAATGATTGCATGAAGAAAATACCAACAGTTGACTCGCCCTACTGTAGGAGCTCAGAGTCGTATAAAAACAGGAAGTTTCTTTTCCTGGAACAAAAGTGTCTGATATGTTTGATGATTATTGCACACGGGCAGTCAAGGAAACAATAGTATGTGCAAGCAAGTGGGCTGACGAAGTTCCGGCAAAATAAATATTAAATCAGCACAACTTTTCTGACAATGTGCCCTGAAAAGACCAGTGTAATCTGTGTCAAGGGGCAAAGCTACGAACTGTACCTCCCGCGGAGCAGCAAGCTCGATGTTGCTCGAGCCCACAGAGCCTGGCAAGAAAAAGATGCTGTCAAGAAAATAAGCGTATCAGACACAACGTCGGTATGGACAATGGAAACTCGACGTGTACTGTTCTGTGTCGCGATACCAAGGCAAATGCCATGTGTTGCTGGATGAAGCTTCAAGTACACCGTCACTCTGTTCGTGAGACGGGCACTGAAGCAGGATACTGTTCTGTTTAGAATTAAACAAATGGTGATGTTTCTAGTGAGGTTTTTGCTTATTTGCAATGCAAACACTTTTAGACCTTTCTAACCCAGAGGGCCTCTGTAAAAATAAAAAATCATTCATTGTGTGAAGTAATAATAAATAATTGTCATCAAAACAAAAATTTCCAAATTTCCTGTTATCAAACGTCATGTATTTTTTCCTTGCCGGGGAAATGAATGTATCCATTGCGCAAAAGTTTCTGTTACAGGGCCATACACAAATGGAATGGGACATTATGCATCCAAAAATGGAGAAAAACCTCACCTGTAACACACAAACACACACACACACACACACACACACACACACACACACACACACATGCACACACCCACACACATGTAATAAAATACTGAAATCCCCCTGTTTTAAGCGAGATATCAAGTTGACTGAGATTCAAAGTCAATACTTGACGTATTTCAATGGATGCGGCACACAAAGGATGACCAAGTTTGGTTTGCATCGTTATTTTCCCCCAACTCGAAAAAAAGCCCCCAGGCTTGTTTATTTGTTTTCTCTTTACATTTATTGCAAACAGTCGGGTGTGATTGAGTGATCTGTGCCGTACCTGAAGGTTATCATTATTTTCTCATCAATAACCGAAGCTGTCAAGGATCCCCGACCAATGAAAACGTTATACATCCGTTCATTTTGACAGTGTGTACTATAATAACTCTCTCTCTCTCTCTTTCTCTCTCTCTGTATCTGTCTCCCTCTCCCCCCC
>NW_004797364.1:1391627-1393720 GCF_000002075.1 Aplysia californica
CCCCCCAAACCATCCAAATCCCACTAGATTTCTTAGGCTAACTGGAGCATTAAACCCATCCGGTAATTTACGTTTTCAAGCGAATTTAATTACGTCATAATTTTCCTGTCTAGTGACGTCCTCCCTTTTCCCGCCACGACGTTCGATCCTAGACCCTACTTTGTCTTCTGTCTTAATAAGTTTTTGACATGCTCATAAGTGTTACAGTATATATCTGGCGCGGTCGATCACATTTGTCAACCTCACCTGTCAATAGCAGAAAGAATCAATAAGCTATGCCCTGCAGGAACCATCGATCTTTGCTTTGATTTGAAATGTTTTCGTAATCTTTATCACTTTTTCTTTCGATAAATCTATCCAAACAAGAGAGAGGGGTACAGTACTCCGTCACGCAGTGCGCACCGCGTAGTTTTGCTCTCGTGTTTCGGGAGCTTCGCTCTCCTTCACAAGTTTCACAAAGGTCTGCCCAAGAGGTAAGTTGTAACTGTAAACTTTGGTATCTTCTTTCAAAATGCATTCTTTCTTTAGAAGATATTTTAGAGGCTGACACTCATTCTTTTAAGCTGTGCTCTGCGGGTGGTTCACGACTTTTTTTAGAATGAAGGTGCTTTTTTTTGCCCGTCGATGCAACTTAGTAGAGTTAAGATCGTTAAGGCTTCGAACTTGCATCTCAACAGAAAGACCGCAAGGTACTCTATATAAATTCTTCCCACTCGGGAATCGAACTCTGGTCTCCTGCGTGCAACTGGAAAACGCATAAACGCTACATCACAGACTTCGGTTTACACGGCAGGATCATTTGTAAAATGTTAATGAAGTCCGAAAAGATATGTTCTTTAGGAGAATGAGTTTCCAAACTTTTAAATTAAAATTTCTCAAAATCACCAACATGTGACGAGGAAGGCTTTGTTGTTTTGTTTTTTAGTTATTTTATAGGGGGGGTTGGACTGGTTTGTTCTGTTATTTTTTTTTCTTATTAATTTTCATTTCTGTCTGCCGGGCTTCTGAATGTATATTATATACCAAGCAAAATCTGCCTTGAGCTCTGCGCTTAAAATACCGGCAATAGACTTTAAAATGCACTATCATCGGCGAGTTATTTGTTTCAGGATAGAGAAAATGAACAAAAAAGTTACATAATATATAATTAATTTTAATTTTGATTTTTAACAAATTGATATTATTCTTGAGTAAGCAATGCAACCGATACCATAGATTCAAAAGCTGACATTTTTTATAAAAATATAAAATTTTGGGTTTAGTACTTCTGGACAGCTGGCAAACGTAATCTTATCACAGGTCAGGGTGTAGACGGAATAAAGAGACATTAGAATAAATTATTCATTCTGTTAAGAGAGAGGGAGAAAACTTGTCGAACCGCCGCGATTTTGAACCCAGGACTTTCGGAACTTAGCCAAGTTCAAAAGAAAAGTAGTACAGCAGCTGACTTCCATCATTGCACATTATGGTACCGTATTAGATTTTTATTCATTTATTTAAAATATTATATTCATTTATTTATTTTTATTGGGGCAGAGCAAACGTATGCCTACATTATGATCGTGTAGTCAACCAAAATTGCTATACATGTACATGTAATTTGATTTGCTTTTAAATATCATTAATATCACGTATGAATCCTCTACCCACAGCGGTACGAGAATAGGATGCAATTCCCCGTCCATTCAACTTCCACCTCACCCCCCCCCCCCCTCTGCTTGTTCCACCCCTCTCACTATTTGAATTTCCTAATCGTTTACGCATCTACTCCACACCTCCCTACACTTCCCCACAGCTCCCCACACCTCCCAACCCTTCCCAGTTTCTCTAGGCATCTACACACACACCTCCAAATTTTTCTTAACATCTACCCCACATCTCCCCACACACCCCAGTTTCTCTACTCATCCACCTCACACCTCCCAGTTTCTCTATTCATCTACCCCACACCTCCCCCACACCTATCAGTTTCTCTAGGCCTCTACCCCACATCTCCCCACAACCCCCACACCTCCCCACATCTCCCCACACCTCCCCTCACCTTCCCACACCTCCACACCTCCCCTCACCTCCCCACACCTCCCCACATCTCC
>NW_004797364.1:1393820-1395360 GCF_000002075.1 Aplysia californica
CCTCCCCACATCTCCCCACACCTCCCCACATCTCCCCACACCTCGCCTCACCTCCCCACGCCTACCCACACCTTCCCACATCTCCCCACACCTCCCCCCACTTCCCCACACCTCCCCTCACCTCCACACATCTCCCCCACCTCCCCACACCTCCCAGTTTCTCTAGGCATCTACCCCACATCTCCCCACCCCTATCAGTTTCTGTACTCATCTATCCCAAACCTCCCAATTTTTCTAGGCGTCTGCTTCACACCTCCCCGCATCTCCCTACACCTACACATGTAATAAATTAAATCATAATAACTGCATTAAAACGTACGAGAATATAGCGGATATGCGCGCTCTGCAGCATGCTCTAATCACTTTATTACTATTATTACCCAAGCAGACCCTAGAACATGCAGAAACATTCTTGGCTTCCGAGAAATATACAGTGCAAGCTGTGAACAGCCTGCACTCAAACACGAACAAACTGACAAAATCGTTATCTAGTAATGCCGTGTGCCCACTCCCACCTGGGTGAAGCTAAGAAATGTCGTGTAAAGTGCCTCTACCTAGGCCATAACGTCGGGTCCCTGACGGGATTCAAACCAACGACCTTACGGCTGCTAGTCAGAGAGGCATCTACCCCATACCTCCCAATTCTCTACGAATCTACCCACTCAAATCCCAATCTTCCTTGCATCTGCTCCATACCTCCCAACTTTCTACACATCCACCCTTGGGATAGTCTTGAGGCAGAGTGTTGTTAACCTGAGAGCGACGGAAAATGTTTTTCTCCCAAAAAAAATCACCTTTCATCTTCCCTGCTCTCAAATCATGTTCTGTCGTCTTCCTTCGTCTCCACTTTCTGCACCCCCCCCCCCCCCCTTCCCCAACATACACTTTTGCTTCTTCCTCCGGACTCCTGACCCTTTCTGTTGCCTTTCTACTGCTATTCCCTGGTTCCTTCTTACTGCTGTCTTTACTACACACCTAATCTTATGGTAGGTAAGATCCGGCCAAACTAAAAATGTTTAATGTGTCGCGCGCTCTCGTATGACTTTATGCAGTTGCTAGCGCCGTACAACTTCCAAATCCTTTAAGAATCAACCCAACCTCACCCCCTCCCATCTCCCAAGATCGCTTCTCTCAAGGCACAGAGAGAGAGAGAGACAGACAGACAGACAGACAGACAGACAGACAGACAGACAGACAGACAGAGACAGAGAGGGAGAGACAGACATACAGACAGACACACTGAGAGCCAGAGAGAGACAGAGAGAGATGGGGATAAGGGTTAACGACAGACATACATACAGTGATATAGACAAAGAGTGAACAAAGGAGGGCGAGCGGGGGAGAGGGAAGAGTGGAATGGAAAGAGGTACATTGTATGTGTTGTCTCGGCTTAATGCACTTTTGTCCTGTGAGAGGAATACTGATTGCAGTGATTCCCATTATCTCTCATTACCATTCAATTCATATCATTTTTTTACTGTGCTTTCGCAGTTTACTGTTTACATCGTGGAAAGGTGTTTCGAAAACAAGACCACCACCC
>NW_004797364.1:1400460-1422960 GCF_000002075.1 Aplysia californica
CCGACACTCGAAGTCTCAGCTTGGACATCCCTATTGTCAACAAAAGGTAGTTCTTCCACATTATGTAGGCTTAACATTTCCCCCACTTTGTTTTAAAGTTGATGAGGCCCAGTGAGACGTTTCTGCCAAGTTCCCATCAATAATGTCATGTTCAATTCGTGGATGTCTTTGAGCAGGGAAAATCATCACGTACGACGGGACATTTAGTGGGAAATGGGAGACGGGGGTGGTCAGTTGCATTTTTCTTATTTTGCTTGTTTGATAAAAGATTTTTACGGCATTCCCAAACCGAATAAGTTCACATGAGCGCGCAGGACACAAGTTGGTTGCTTTTACATACATTTCAGGGGTCTTGATTTTCACTTTGCAGGTCAGAATACAGGGTGATATTTTTTTTTAAATCCTGTACAACTTTTTTTCTAAATATCTCGAACAAGATTTGTACTAGAACGTTGTAATTTGGAACAGATACAATTCATTCAAAAGGAATTTGTTTGACATAAAATTTACAAAGAGGAACCTTATTTTTGAAAACGGAAACGGTTTTTATTAAAAACCACCTATAAATGCAAAATGCGCCAATTTAATAGATCGTGTAAGGAAAGTCTTGAAATGACTGGTTTGTTTTGTTTTATTTTCCTTTTATTTTTAAAAACAAATATTTCCATCCCTGTAAACGTTAAACAGTATTTCTTTTCTCCTGCAGAGTTTTTTAAATTATTCTTTTTAATTCTGGAATTTCGAGAACCAATGGTCTATATGTCTTCCTTTAGACTCGACTCATTTTAACTCGTCGTTCGTAATGTTCAGTGGTGGCCAAACACAAAGATCTACTCAACCATGAGTGCTCAAAACCACACACACTGTACATCTTACAGTATGGAGCTGTGTCTAGAGACAATAGGGCGGGGGAGTGAGGTTCCCCAAATAGACAGCATTTGTGGAGTTGATATAACCTGAAAAGTGAATATGAGCTTTGCCAAGGAACCAAAGTGTCATAGAGGTAATGTTCACGCTTTTCAAGACGATCGTGGAATCATAAACACATTGCTATCCTCTGATAGCTTCACGAAAAGGAAAATGGTACAGTCGTAGATGGAGATCTGCTTTTTGAGAATGCGGACAGTTGAGATTTAGGAAAGTCCCTGCTGCACTACGGACAAACGTCTCATGGGGCCCATCTACTGAATTGACGCTTAAACGGGTGCAAACGGTATGTGTTTGACCTGAAGTTGTCATTTTGTCTGGAATATTTTTGTTCTGATTCTCTACAAGTTCTAACCATTTCCACCCTTGACATCAAAGAAGGCCTTAAGAACACTTTAACATTATTTTAGTATCTTGTGCGAAACTTACAAAATGAGTTGGCGGTGAGGAAATGTTCAATACAAAAAGCTCCTTGCTCTTTACTAACCTTAATCATGACCTCAGCAGGCAAAGGAAACTTGATAAAAACTATCTGCAAACTTTTGTTGACCTGTTAGACTACTGTAGTTTGCAATATGGCGCAATCGCTGGGATTTTTTTTTGTGGTAGGCCTAATGCAAACTTGGGCATCATGCTACGAAAATGGGGATATAGCTGAAATGGGTTGTTTTTTACGCTCTATGTAGAGCAAAATTATTCAGTGGATTTATCTAAAATGAATATCAGACAAATTCCTTTTGACTTCCAAATGTTGATTACAAATTTGAAACGCAAAAATTCATTGGCGAGGAAAATATTAACAAAAAAAGTTGTACAGTTGGGTTTTTTTTGGGGGGATCCCTCTGTAGTTGAAGTAGGCCTATATAAAAGTACGTAGTGAAAATTCAGTTCTAAGAGCAGCAATTTATATTCTTTTAATAATAGTATTTCTATTTTGGAGTAAAGACACATGGTCTTCATAATAACAAGAATTCTGTTCGGGACAACGAAGGATAACAAATTCTTATAAATCAGTGCATATAAAATATTCCCTTTGGATCTCTCCTTTTCATATTGTGTGAAATCTATTGTAAAAAGGGTTTTTTTTAATGCAATGCTATACACTTAAGCTTTAGTCCCTCCATAAAGAAAGAGAAAGCATTTATGAGACCCACACACCAAATGGCGGAGTGATAAGAAAAAAAGCTACATCTTCCAATAGTGCATGTGGCGTCGTTTCGTCACTGTCATTCTACAGCGACTAAGTCATATTGTTGACGCGTTGAGCAATTGAAAGAAAATGACAGCGCCCAGTCTAATCTTTGACTCTCCCTTCACTGTTATGGCGACGTAGCACTCACGTCTACTCGAACACTTTTTTGTGTGCTTTGAGTGACCGAATTACGGGCAACTCTTAACGTAGGCCTACATATATTTTAACCCGTTCATTACCATGCCGGTCTCTCTGGTTGGATTATACGAACAAGCGAACGCCTTTGTCAGAGTATGATGCAGAATGTATTAGCTTTAAATTGATAGGCTGCATAAGTGGGTAGTGCAAGGCCTTTACCCTTTCATTACCAGGCCGGAGTCAGTCCCTTTGGTTGGATTAAACAAATAGTGAACTCCTGTGTCATATCCCATATATAATATATAACTGGCTTGGATATGCCGAATGTGCAACGGCAGCTCGCGACCGTGAAAGATGGGGGGGTCATCAAGAGGTCAACCTCTGAGTCAGAAATGACACCTCCAGATAGATAGATAGATAGATAGATAGATAGATAGATAGATAGATAGATAGATAGATAGATAGATAGATAGATCACTGTATTTTACTAATAAAGCAAAAAATCTGGGAGTGTATTTTGATTCAAAATTGCCAATGGAACATCATATCAATTATTTACGTACCATCTTATTTTGTGAATGGCGTAGAATTGGTCATATGTCTATGTTTTTGAATGAACACTCGTTGAAAACGCTCGTGTCATCTTCCTTGTTTTTACGCATCCATTATTGCAATGCTTTACTAGCTAACCTACCAAATACCACTCTTCACTTACAACGTTTTCAAAATCATGCTGCTAGGCTTGTACTAAAGAAAAAGAAGAGGGGTCACATTACTCCCATGTTAAGAACGTTGCATTGGCTTCCCGTGTCAGCTAGAATGTCATATAAAGTTGCTATATTATTATGCCATAAATGTGTCAATAACAAAGCTTCCTCATATCTTAGTAATCTCATCCAGATTTATGCTCCATCTAGATCACTAAGAGCAGGCGATCAGTATCTTTTAAGAGTACCAAGAAAAGGGGGGTTAAAAATTAGCTGAAAGATCGTTTGCCCACCTTGCGCAATCAGTTTGGAACTCTCTTCCCCAACCCTTGAGACAACATCTGAGTCTAAATGTTTAAAAATCTTTAAAGACACATAAAGTTAATAACAATATTTTATGTCAGTAGATTCATGACCAGTACTATATTATGTTTTCATTTAAGTATTTTGAGAATTGCATTGTGTATATCATTCTATTATGTATGTGTATGTGCTCATTTCGTAACGATGATTAAGCGTGCGCGTGTGATAAGCAAGTAGATGTGTGTGTGTGTATGTGTGTGTGTGTGTGTGTGTTGTGCGCGCGCGCGTGTGTGTGTGGTGTGTGTGGGGGGGGGGGGGGGGGTGCGTGTGTTTGGCGTGCATGTGTGTGCACATGTGTGCATGTAATGTATGCGTGAGTGTGTGTGTGTGTGTGTGTGTGTGTGTGTGTTTGTGTGTGTATGTGTGTGTTAGTGTGTGTGTGTGTATTAGTGTGTGTGTGTGTGAGTATTGCGTGCGTGAATATTGTTCGTACATGCATTTATGTACAGCGCCTAGAGCAGTGTTTACACGGGAATGGGCGCCATAGAGATGATCTTCATTATTATTACTATATAGATAGATAATCCCAATCTCCCCCACCACTAACTCGTCTCTCCTCATCCCTCTACCCCACCAAAAACCCATCATCCATTCCACCCTCCCTCCCCCCCCCCCCCTTTTTTTTACTCCTTAACCCTTTTCCCCAACCCTTCCTCCCGTTCCCTACCTTAAACCCTCACCCTATTTCCCCGTTCCCTCACATTCCCAACTCCTCATGCCCCCGTTACTCCCCCCCCCACCCCCACCCCACCCTTGCCGACAGTTAGCAGTAACTACGCCTCAGTTAACACGCTATTGGCTATGGTACTACCACTGCTGTGCCCACAAGGAACACAATAGATTAGAAAGTGTTGCTGGTGCGAGAACTTAAATTTATTAGATTTAATGAATTATTCAAGATCAACAAACTCTTTCACTTTATATGGGTGTTGTTCAGTTGCATACGCCATGAATAATCACAGTAGGTTAATTAAAATGTACTACCTTTTGCAACCTAGCCTTTGCATATCTGCACATTTAGACTAGATGTTTTCTTTTTAAGGGAGGGGGGGGGGGGGCTGGTTTTAAATTGACGATTTTTTGGTCAATTTATGGTATACGGACTTTTTACACATTATAATACTCCAATCACTTGTAAGTCTACAAAGTGCTTGCTCTTCGTGTTACAATCTTCATCTTTCAGATTTTTTGTCCAAGAACTTTCATTTTGCCTATTATGTAACGGAATGTCGGGGGGTTTTATTTCGCAAAACGTCCATTTTAAAATGTTTTTTCTCATCTACTTTTTCATTTTCTTTTTGCTTCCAATGAAATGTTCAAGGCTTGTTATTTATACCATAACCTAACTTTATACAGGTGGAAAATAAAATTGATGCATTCATGAAATTTATGAGTGAATTACATGGATGAATATGTAATCAAATTCAGAGGCATGACGGGGTAGGTCATTATTCATCTCTAACTTTTTTCCTAATCAAAATATCCAAGATCCCAACTGTATGAAATTTTATATTGAGTATATCTATCAATGTACCAAATTTGAACAAATTTGGTTAATAAATATAAAAATCATTTTTACTTTTATGAAAACTGTTTATTTTCAATATGGCGGTCGTTACCATGGCAACCGCAGACTTAAACAAAAAAAATAAAGTTACATTTTACATAATATGTTTTCCTGTTGTACCTCCTTGCTATAAGGCTTCATCGAAACAGGCCATAGCTACCGAAGTAGGTTTATGAACCAGCCTCCCCCCCCCCCTTTATCACTTTTAGGGTAGGTAATAAAGTTTTCTGACTTAACCCAGCAAGTTCGAGGGGCTGAGGGGAAAAGCAGTTTGAGAGTCCGCAGGTTAAGGCAAAGTTTTGTAAACACAAAGGTTGTGTCTACGAGATCAGCCCATGTCCCTTTCGTTGTAGGGTTCAGAGTGTTGATGGTTATGCAGTGTTCACATGTACAGGAGAAGAGTCGACGAGCGATTCCCGATAAGATAATGCCAAATTCGGGTTTAATCGAGATGAGCATCTGGCCATGACTGTTGGCATCATTGTGTCCGCGAGCACTCGGGGAGAAGTTCGCCGAACAAAAAAATTTAGTGCCTCGAGCATCTCGCTGAGCGTCTTCCGAGCAATTAGTTTGAATCCTGGCAGCTTGCAGAGCCAAGAAACGAAGCGGAAAGTAAAATTTCACACGCCGACAAACTCGCCAACCATGCTGACTATCTTGCCGCCCCGTCGCCGAGTTAGTTGGCGTGCAATCTCTTTTTGATAGAGAGGGGGGCAAAATGTTTGTGTTCATTCTTTCAACATGTCTCATGTGACACAGACGATGGATGCGTACTTCATGTATACATATGGTGCCCTTGCTGTTGTGCTGGTGCTAGAAGAGGAGAAGAAGAGGAGGGGGAGGACCTGTTGGGTTAGACCATGGCTCATAAGAATACCCCATGTACGGACAGTTTGAGGAGCTGATGGCTGAACTGCAAGTTAAAAATGTGGCATCCTTCAGGAACTTCCTCAGAGTTTCTCCAGAGTTTCTCCAGAGTTTTTCCAAGAAGCTCATCAACGCCATTTTCCTGCCAACACTCACATATCAGTGCCAGAAAAGGTCCCTTACAAAAGCCCTAGAGAGGAAGCTGGTCACATGCGAGATTAAATGTTTAATAAGAGCAGTTAACAAGAAGAGACCTTTTTTTTTTTAAAGAAACCATAAGTGACACGGTAGGAGCAACAACAGTCCTACCACACATTAAAAAAGAAAAGATCAAGTGGTTCGGACACCTCACACGAATGCCCTCAAACCAACCAGCTCTGAGGGCATATAACATCAAATATTCTGGCTGGAGAGCAAGAGGAAGACCAAGGTGATGCCGGAGTTAATCTGTTGCAGACACCCTCAGAGCTCACGTGATGCCCCTCCTACAGGCCACTCGCCTTGCTTCAGACAGACGCCTGCATCTCCACGCGACACCTACAGTACAAGCGGAAGAAAAGAGTAAAAAAGTAAAGTCAATAAGTACGGGAGAAAATTGGCCCCACCATCCACAAAGCAAACACTTTGTGGAGGCAGTCACTGGAACCTGACATCAAGCTGGCTGCCACTCTTTGATTCCTGGCAACTGGAAATAGTTACAGATCTTTACAGTATTGCTTCAGAGGGGCCTGCAACACTATCTGTAGTTTCATCCCTGAAATCTGTCAAGCTATCATTGATGTATATTGTGATGAAGTCCTTGTTCTACCTACAACAACAGACTATTGCAGAAGAATTTGAAACCAAGTGGAATCTATCACATTATATTGGAGCTTTGGATGGAAAACATATGGCTATCTGATGTCCCTCTAACTCTGGATCCCTTTACTTCAACAAAAGGGGTTCTACTCCATAGTCCTCTTGGCACTTGTGGATGCCAATGACAAATTCATCTATGTCAATGTTGGTGCCACTGGAGCAGGATTTGATGGTGGTGTTTTTGCAGAAACGGATTCGAAAGAACTTCTGGAACTTAACCAAATTGGAGCATGCTCGTCGTGTCAACTTTTGCACGCCGTGCTTGAGTAACTCAGACTCCCCGTGCGAGATTTTTACACGGCGAGCAATATTTTAACCCGCAAAGAATGAAATTTAACTCGGCTACCATTCAAATCTAGTTGGCCGTGTCACTGTACTAGGCAACGTATGCAACTTTGCACGCCGAGCTATTTCTGAAACTCCCCGAGTCCTCCCCGAGTTTCCCCGAGCGAGTTATTGACTCCGCGATTCATTTTTCGCTTGACGAAAATTATAAGGATGTTTAAAAATTCGGTAAGCTTCCCGTGTAATAATTTCACACTGCGAGCAGGAAATATCACTTGGGGAGGGTGGCCGATTGCTCGGCTTCATTACTCCTGTATGTGTGAACATCACATTTTTGGCCAGTCGGTGAAGAGAGGACAACGAAAATACCAAACTCCAACAAATTAAACCCAAAAAAAGCAGCCTACGATGATTTTTATCTCAATAAACTAAGATTATTAAACGCAGGAAAGCGCTTTTACTCGAAAACTTGCTTCATTACTACGTTCTCGAGCCTAGCAGTGAAGGGATTAAATTGTGACCTGTTCGTGCTGCTAGTGCCAAAAAGTATTACTCAAACTAACACACACTAAGCATCAAAAATAGCACAAAAGAAACAAAATGTTCGCCCTCCACTCGAAATGATCCTTGACTTTCCTCGGGCTTTGTTATAGGTTGTGAGGCCACTGGCACTGGTAAAATAGTTTGCTTCGTTTCTCAAAAAGAAATTATTCTTTTTTATATAAGAAACGACAGGCCCTAAAATTATGGTATCAAAGGAAAATAATAATGATTATCATTTTTTAATGAATTAAATATCACCATCTTTAGTATCTGAAAAAGAGGAATTCGAACGATCGTTTTATATACGCAATCGTTGCTCGTACTCGAATCTGGATCACTGGGTCTGTAGTCGGCGAGTGTTCTGATGGTTTCCTCCTTTTTTTTCAATCAAACATACAACGTCCTTATTTCTTCTCCTTCTTTCTTCCTATGTTACTCTTAAGTTATACCTCTAGTCATCAACACTTTTGAGACATATTTGTGTTTCTAGTGCTGCAAAATCTCTTACTTAGACAAAAAACTCGTCACGGGCAAACATGTAGGCTATTGATCATGTATTTTTCTTTTTTTCTTCCACAGAATGGATTCACACAAGACGAATGTCTCGAAGATGGATCATATGTTGAACCAAAGGGCAATCTGTCTTTAGAACGGTTTCTTCTTTGGTTTTTATTTCTTGTTTATTTCTTTTCTTTTCTTTTCTTTTAGTCTTCTATTCTTCTGTAGAGTCAGCAGATTTCAGTACACAAAGACTTTAAGGCAATTGAGAGATTCTTTTTCTCAGAATGTATTTTCTGGAACGACATTAAAATCTCACTAAGAAAGACAGGGGAAAATGAAAGCAGCTTGAAAGGAAACAAACCGAAGTTATACCGCTGTCGAGCGACGTGTGTTGGGGAGGGGAGACGGACGGACGTTCTTCACGTAAGTCGCTGATGTTCAAGAGAAAAACGTCTTTGAAAATGAGTCGTTGTACAGCCCGTAGTAAAAGGCAAACGACCATGGCGATTTTAGAAACAACCATATGCCGGCAAAAGACGAGAATATTAATACTGTTCATACTACTGCTGTCCCACCGCCGCACATCCGCTGTGTACTTTACAAGGGGAACGCCATGTCGGGGTTATACGCCGCGTAGTTTATCCTGTGAAGCCAAGGCTTTCCCTACAGAACAGCAGGGTCTTCTGTCGTGTGCCAGACTTTGCGCCAGAGCCGACGTTTGCGTGGGAGTGGCAATGGACGAAAAGGGGCAGTGCTATCACTACCAGGAATGTCTGTCTGCCGATACGTGTTCTGTTGACGATGACCCCCAGTGGCTTCGTCTGCCCTTCTACGGGAAGAACCTTGGTTTTGCGCCAAGTGCTCTTCCTCAGGAAGTTTGTTTGAACGCAGGAGTATGGAATCAGTCAACCGAATCCTGTCAATGTACCGGTGGTTGGATTGGTGTGAACTGTCAGATGCTTGCTTCTAAATGCTCCCAGCTCGTTGGTTTATACCCCGACGGGTACCACGTAGTGTCCATGAAACTCCATCGAATCATAACCGTTAGATGCCAGTTGATGTCTAAAGAGCCTGGGGCCAACACTTACATTGCCCTAAGCCATGGGAACATGTCTTTTAATCGCACATGGGAAGACTACGTGCTTGGTTTTGGCTTACCGTCCGATCAAAACTTTTGGCTTGGTCTCGAAAACATCCACGCGGTAACGGCCTCCGGATTGAGTATACTGAGCATCGACATTGTCCTGGACTTTCAAATGTACGCCTCCTCTATGGTGCGATACAAGAATGTATTTGTTGGGGGTCCATCCACGAAGTACGCGCTGGGCGTTACGTGGGATTACGACTTTACCACTCCCACTTTCTCATCCGCCGTGGGCGAATCAAACAGGCTCGGTGACTGCTTGTCTAAAGTGAGCCAAACCCCCTTTTCTACCTTCGACGCTGATCACGATCTAAACCCAGGCGACTCCTGCGCGTCGAGGGCTGGGTCTGGCTGGTGGTTCACCGACTGCGATCCGGATTGCAACCCTCTGGGTTGGAGCTACACTGCTAGACCAGGTCCTCAAAACCCAGGTCACCTGCTGTTGAAGGGCTTAGATTTTTCTGACGGTTCGTCTTACAAAAATCTCTTCGCTCACCTTGATGTGTACTTTTACCAGAGACTTTGAACGGCCCAATCCTTCTTCTTCAGACATTTCTTTTCTTTTTCTTTTTCTTCTTTCTTAGACAGAGCGGTTTGACATGGGGGCTGGGGGCAATGATTACAGTAGGAAAGATGAATCCACAGAGTTAATATATCGCTCGACGGCTGAAAGTCGAAATCTGAATGTATCTCATCGTTCTTGGAATGTATCCTACATGTCTTAAGAAACAACAACAAAAATAAAAGTCCAAGCATCCAAATGACCTCATGTCACAACCAAGTAAGTCGTTCAGTTAAAATTCAAAACGAAGGTTATGCACACGAAATGATTTTGTTTTCTTGCAATGTTCTTGCTGTAGCCCTACTTTTATCAGTCCTATAAATAATTTTACAAAATCTTGTAAAATCTTGTTCCTGAATCAGATCCTTACCCCTTTCCTTTCTCAATGTCTGATTTTTTATTTTTTATTTTAATTTTTTTTGTGGATGTTATAAGGTAATCATGTAACACTTTTAATCAAAATATCATGTTCACAAATATTTTAGTAATACTTAAAGCGGGAAGATGATTTACGCATCGGACAGAAATCGCGTCCATTCTATTTCTGCTTGTATTTAAAGAAATAAGATTAGATATTCACTATAAGGTACTGAATCTGCTTAAGATGTTCGGTAAGAAAGAGTGCACTCGAAATTGTCCAAAACGATTATCTAGCGTCGAAGAGAAAATTTATTATCTTAGAAAAATAAATGTCTTTAATGATTTGATATTGAATGTAGTTATTTTCACACTTCCTTCAACACAATTTAGATCATTTAGGAGACAGGCTTCCTGACTGTCAGGACCAAACTGGCTGAGAGGAATACAACATCCCAGGTGAAAGATAGAGACACTCGATAAAAATTTCTCCCCACTCGGGAATCGATCTTGGGTCTCCTGCAAGCGACAGCGAAGCACCAAACCGCTACACCACAGACACCGGTGTGAATGTCTGGGACAGTGTCATTATGACAAAAATAAAAAGCCAGGGGAGAGTTGAAAGTGGTTGTTTGTACAGGTGATTGTCTTGGAAAGGTTGCCGTGAAATAAGTTCATTTTGTAGGTGTTTACAGTAGAAACTATTCAAGCCGTAAAGGTCAAGATGATATTTCCGCTGCAGCCCAGCACTCGTCTGATCAACTTTGAAATTTCTGAACCATCTCTAAGCGGACGTCTCCGGCCTTTGTCAAGTCAACATCAAAGAACCAGACTTGACAAGAGTTTCCACACGCCAAGCTAACCGATTTCCCGAGAAGAGCTAAAACAGATCATTCTATTGCACGCTCCATAGACAGGGGGCGTTTGTGATGGGTCACATAATATAAGACATTACTGTTTTTAAAACGTTGTTGATATTTAAAGTCAAAATCTTACAAAGAAATATGAAATAGTTCTCACACACTTAGAATTGTTTAAATATATAGTGAGATCTATTTTCCTTCGCTCTTAAAAAAAGAATAAAAGATCAATATTCACTTGATCGATTTTTCTTTTTGGAAGTTTGTTCTACAATGGTGTACATAACTACATAATACAATAATAATAATAATAATAATAATAATAATAATAATAATAAAATATAATAATAATAATAATAATAATAATAATAATAATAATAATAATAATGATGATGATGATGATGATGATGATGATGATGATGATGATGATGTTGATGATGATGATGATGATGATGATGATGATGATGATGATGATGATGATGATGATAACAATATCATCATTATTATTATCTGCACTGATATTGCTCATATCTATGCTCTACAGCTTTACAGCATGTCTATGCGCTTTACAACTAACAGTCGAAACCGTCTAAAACCGCCTCTCATTGTCGAGGAGAATTGTGGCCGTCTTAGACAGGTGGCCTTTTTACACCATGTCAGTATATTGTTGTTTTTTTTTTTTAATTCACAAGGGGAAGGAATGGGTAGTGGCCGTTTGTTTTCAAATGATTGTCTTCTACAGGTGGCCGTTATTATAGCAGTTTCGACTGTATTATTACCCAATGAAGTCCCTAGAACGCTCAAAAACACTGTGGACTTCCTGATAAGCATACAGAGCAAGCTGCGGATTGCACATGTTCAAGCACTACCAACCTGACAAGATCTTTTGCTGTTTATAGCCGGGTAACCATTCCCATATTGGTGAAGTGAAGAAAATTCGTGTAAAGTGTCTTTCACAAATACACAACACCGGGCTCCTGACTGGATTCGAACCCATTACCTTACAGTAGCGAGTCCGAGAGCCTAATCACTGGGTCGCCAACGCCATAAATGCATGAATGATACACAATACCACAAACATAACAAACCTATTCCTTGAGTCACTTCTCAGACATTATAAAGGTTAAAGTAACGTTCGCCCTTTTGATTGATTAATTGATTGATGGAGTAGGTATTTACGGCACAGTCGACTCAGTTTTTGGTAAAACCTTCGTTTGTAGCCTATGCAACACCACATACCATGGGAAAAACTGAGAAACTCTTCGGTATGTAATATCTTACTCAAACGTCTCACACCGTCCATATAATATGTGAAGTACCAAGGTGTAATCAAGCACTCGTCAAAATAATGAAATCGAAGAAACGCATTTTTCCTCCAGTCAGGCAATTTTTGAAGATTTTTGTTTTGTTTTAGTTTGGTTTGGTTTTATTTTATGATTTTGGCTCAACGCCTTTTATTTCCATACAAAAACACATTTCCATGTTAATATCACTGAAATGCGCACAAAATATGAAGGCATAAAATTACAGTTTTCTAGTTACCATACTATGGCTGCCATTTTCTCGCTAATTTAACCTCAGAAACCAGGCTACCCTCACCTATTTCAATAGCAAATATCTCACCTTCTTTTCAAGATGGATGAGTACTTTTTTTAAATAGAAAACAAGGCAAATGAATATGTTTTTAGATGATACCAATAACTCCTAAGAAAACAAAACATCACGACTGAAAGAGCTACGGAGCTAGCCTACCTTAGAAAAATACATCTCCACTCGACGCTTAACGGCAACAGAAGATGAAACACCAATAACTCAACAAGCGCAAAAATTGACGAGCGCCGGATTCCACAGCATCGTGACACAATAAAATCGTGCGCTCGTCAATGCTGGGTATGTGGAGTTATTGATGTCATCTTAAAGCCTGTTCATTTGAAAAAGAAATAAACATCAAACTTAAATAAAAATCGAGATATTTGTGATTGAAGGAGGTGGGTTGTCTGGTTTCGGAAGTAAAATTGGCGAGAAAATGGCCTCCAAAGTTTATTTATTTCAAAAGCTTGAGAGTACTTAGATTTAGAGACTGAAAATGTGCATTTGTTGTGCCTTAAATCATCATTTTTTTTCTGCGGTAAAAGCCACACAGATATAGATCTAATATGTTTTCAAAAGGACATAAAACGTGTTGGGAAAAAAAGTTCCAGAGTAAAAAATGGTCAAACTGGCGGGGAAATGCCGGTATCTTCGAATTCACTATCTCGACTTGATTTCACCACGATGTCTCACACCCACATAATATTACATATATTGTCACATACACACACACACACACACACACACACACACACACACACACACACACACACACACACACACACACACATACACATACAGACACCCATATATGTAGCATATATATATATATATATATATATATATATATATATATATATATATATATATATATATATATATATATATATATATAAATCGCTCCTGGGCAGTGCCACTGACTGTAGTGTCTTGAGGCCATTCCCAAAGGAATTTCTCGTTCAAGCATAGTAGAATTGTAAATAGGCTGATTCATCTTGTCACGCTCATAACTGCCTGATCTGCAATAGGGAACTGCTGCTTTTTCTTTCCTAATCCTTACTATTGTTATTTCCTCTACTTCTTTTGTATTTTGTCACTCTCTTGTGACCTGCTATTTCCGGGGTGCCTTGATAGTCGAAGCAGACCTTGTGCTGTTGAAGCTAGAGAGGTGAGCAGAGTAAGTCCGATTCCCTGTAAAGACTTCTCTGTTGACACACCCCTTGGCGTTCATATGACCTTATGCAGTTGTTTTTTTATATAACTGCATAAGGTCATTGTAGTACTAATTAGTCCAATCCGATAATGTGACAGCTCCACACTTTTTCCAAGCACGATAAAAGGCTAACCCAGATTTCGGGGGTTTCTAGAAATCTTGACCTACACCAAAAGTGGACATTGCCCTATCTATAGGAGAAGTTTGGTTTCATTGGTATGTATTATTTGTTTCATGTTTGGCTATAGAGAAACTCTCCTTGTCTTTTAAAGAAACTGAACAAGGGGCAAAAACCTTACCTTCGATGTTTTCAAAAAAGTCTTTTCGGGTTAACCCCCTTGTGCTTAAAAGCGACCAATTCAATTAGAGACCTCTTGTGTTGAGCGCCGAAATGTCCTTACCATTGCAGACGACAACTCTCTACACACCAACATAAACAGATGCTTACCGTTTACAGTTTAACTACCAGAGACGGCCAGCCACTGTCGAGGTGAAAAGTGGTTGTTTTAGACGGAAGACGTCTTGACAGACATATTTCATTAAAAAAGAATTTGTTTGACACAAAATCCACGAAAAAGAAACTTATTTTGAAAACGAAAATGGCTTAAAGATAAAAGCACCCAAGAACGCAAAGTTCACCCTTTTTTTTTTTTTACTCTTTTAGAGGAAGTTGTGAAAAGATTGGTTGACTTATTTTTTATTTTCTCTTTGACATTTATTTTTTCATCCCTGTAACATTTAAACAATATTTAATTTATTTTACAGAGTTTAAAGAACTAACGATTTCATTTTGAAATTCCCAGAAGCAGTTCTCTACATGCCCTCCTTTGGACTGTTCAGTGGCACCCAAACAAAAGGGCCTGCTAAAACATGAGTGTTTAAAGCCACATACACTGTACAGAAGTAATATTCTGTATAAAGTGGATTTTAGAGACAACAGGGAGTGGGTGAACAATGAACAGTATTTTTTGAGTTAACATATATCCTGCAGGGTGAACATGTGTTTTGCTCTAAACCAAATGTCATCGAGGAAATGATCCCACTTTTCAAGACAATCGAGGAGTCATGAACACATTGCCATGCTCGGATCCATGTCATCTCGGCCTGGCGAGGATGAACATGGTACAGTCGTCAGTTAAGATCTGCCAAGAGAATGCAGACTGTTGAGGTGTAGGAAAGTCCTAGCTGCAAATCGTCTACGGACATTGCACCCTGGTGATGTTTTTTAAAGATCTGCGAATGGTGCGAATTCGACCTGAAGTGGTCATTTTTAAGGACATTTTTACTTCTGATTCGCTATAGATCCAAACTGACGGAACTTCTCTACTCATGACACCAAAGGTCTTGTTGGTACCCAAGCATTTTTTCCTTGTCCTGTGCAGAACTTACGAAATGTCAGGGATGGTGAGTATGTGGAGAGCTAATGTTCAATACGAAAAGTTCTCGACTCTTCACTGAACTTAACCATGATCTCAACAGGCAAACGAAATTTGAGAAAAATAATATCTGCAGACTTCTTTTGACTTGTTTGACTGTTGTAGCTTGCAATATGGCGCGATTGTGGTAACTTTTAGCGGAAGGCCTCATACGAATTGGTGCGCCATTCTACAAAAATGGGGACAATGTTGAAAATTATTTTTTTAAGCGCTATATAGAGTAGAGCAAAATCAATTAATGGACTTATCTAAAATGAATATCAGAAGAATTCCTTTTGGCTTCCAAATATTATTTTCAAATCTGAAACGCAAAACTTCAGTATGGGGGAAGATATTACAAAACAAGTTGTGCAGCTTTTTGTTCTTGGGTTGTTGTTGTTGTTGTTGTTGTTGTTTTTGTTGTTTTTTTAATTATTACTCTGTAGTTGTATTTGACTTCATTGAAATGTAGTTTTGCCAGGGGGTGACTTGTTCATCTATTTCGTGGACTGGTGACGTATTAAAGCTCAAACACTTTTTTTTGTTGGGGGGGGGGAGGGGTGGGCTCTCGTGGTCTAGAACTAGAAACACGGTGTTCGCCTCTCATTCTATAACCCGGAACCTGAGAGGGACGGAACATTTTCTCCTTCAAAAATAATAAAATTCTCTTGTAATCTCCTTTCCTGCTCTCTAACCATGTTCTGTCGGGTGCTTTCGTCTCCACTTCCAGCCCCCCCCCCCCCCCCCCTCCGTTTCGTTTTTCCCTCTCCTCTGTGCTCCTGACTCTTTCAGCTGCCCTTCTACTGCTACTCCCTTCCCTGGCTCATTCTTACTGCTGTCTTTCAGCAACATCCCTGAAACCTGATACATGTAGTTGTAGGGTAGGTAAGTTTGAACACCTAGCCTTCTTGGATAAGGGTGAAAAAAATCTCGGAGGTCTCGTGTGCAAGTTCAGTACGTTAAAGATCCTTGGTGGTTCTAAAATTGATAAGAGTAGGCTTTGGCCGCCACATGGACAAAATTCAAAATTAATTTCTACCAAACTGAAAATGCTTAATGTGTCCAACGTCCTCATAATGTGACCTTATGCACTTGCGAGCGCCTAAAAAAAATAAACCCAACCTATTTTTGGCTTGAACTCTCTGAACCGGCACCTGTGGTGTTGCGGTTAGTCGCTTTGCTGTCGCAAGCGGTACATCCGAGTTCGATTTCCGTATGGGGCGAATTTTTATCGAGTACAGTGACAAGTGTATCGGTCTGTTTGTTGTGACATCGTATCCCTCAGAGTAGTCACAGCCTGGGTTGGCCGTGACAGCTAAGGTCAACGCCCTCCTCGAAAATGATCTAAACTGTGTCGATAAGGGCATGAAACGCCTTCAATAGAAAATAAATGAATTAATAAATTATAATTTAGGTTTGTCAGCACGCCCAAACTCTGTCCAAATCGAAAGTATTATAAAAAGCTGGAAGTATGTTTATGACTTTGTCCTCCTAATGATTTACAAAATATGGGTGATCGGTTGTTACGCTTTCAGAATTGGGAATAATTTTTAAAAAATTGTTTGCCTAATTGTAGGAACCAACACAGTATCCTGTTTTTCACAGGCTATAGCTTTATAGGTTTCTCTACACGGCTAAACTCTATCGCCTAAATGTGTTTTTAAAAGATGGAAGTACCTTTATAACTTTGTCTTCCTACTGTTTCGAATAACTTGGGTGGTCGGCGTTACAATTTTAATATTGGTTATAATCGTTTAGTTTTTGTGCCTGCCTAAATTTAGAAACAAACACATTATTCTTTTTTACGCATGTTGTGCCATCTCATAGGTGTCTCTACACGGCTAATCTCTATCCAAACCCTAAATATGTTTTTAAGAAGTTGGAAGTATCTTTATTACTTTGCCCTTCTACTGTTTTATAAAAATTGGGTTGCCGGTCGTTACACTTTTAGTATTGGTTATAATCGTTTAGTTTATTTGTCTGCCTAAATGTGAGAACCAACACATTATTGTGTTTTAACACATGGGATGGCATTTCATAAGTTTCTCTACACGGCTAAATTCTATCCAAACCTAAATGTGTTATAAAAAGCTGAAAGTATCTATATTATTACTTTGTCTTCCGACTGTTGTGAAGCACTTGGGCGGTCGGTCATTACACGTTTCGTAATGTTTGTAATCTTTTAGTTGTTGTGCCTGCCAAAAAGTAGGAACCAACATATTATTCTTTTTTACACATGGATGGTCGGTCGTTACACTTTTAGAATTAGGATTTAATTTCTAAGATTTTGTGTATGCCTAATTGTTAGAACCAATACAGTATCCTGTTTTTCACAGGTTATAACTTTATAGGGTTTTTTACACGACTAAATTGTATAACCTAAATGTGTTTTGATAAGCTGGAAGTACCTTTATAAAATTATCTTCCTACTGTTTTGAGTAACTTGGGTGGTCAGTCGTTATAATTTTAGTACTGGTTATAGTTGTTTAGATTCTGTGCCTGCCTAAATGTGGGAACCAACATTTTATTCTTTTTTTAAGCACGTGGTGGCATTTTATAGGTTTCTCAACACGGATAAACTCTATCAAAACCTAAATGTGTCATAAAAAGCAGTAAGTATCCTTATTACATTCTGCTCCTACTGTTATACAGAAATTGGGTTGCCGGTCGTTACACTTTTAGAATTGGTTATAATTTTTAAGATTTTGTGTATGCCTAATTGTAGGAACCAACACATTATCCTGTTTTTCACAGGTTATAGGTTTATATGTTTTTTACACAGCTAAAATCTATCACCTAAATGTGTTTTTAAAAGCAGGAAGTACCTTTATAACATTGTCTTCCTATTGTTTTGAGTAACTTGGGTGGTCGGTCGTTACAATTTTAATATTGGTTATAATCTTTTAGTTTTTGTGGGTGCTTATTGTAGAAACGAACACGTTATTGTGTTATAACACAACACATGTTGGCATTTCATCAGCTTCTCTATACACTAAACTCAATCAAAACCTAAATGTGTTTTTAAAAAGCTTGATGTATCTTTATTACTTTGTCCTTCTACTCTTTTATAAAATTTGGGTGGTCGGTCGATTCACTTTTAGTATTGGTTATAATGTTTAATATTTTGTTGATGCCTAATTGTAGTGACGAACAAAATATTGTGTTTTGCACATGTGGTGGCATTTTTAAGGTTTGTCAGCACGCTCAAACTCTACCCAAATCGAAAGTGTTATAAAAAGCTTGAAGTATGTTTATGACTTTGTCCTCCTAATTATTTTTTTTTAATGGGTGGTCGGTCGTTACACTTTTAGAATTGGGTATAATTATAAAAAATGCTGTGTATGCCTAATTGTAGGAACCAACACAGTGTCCTGTTTGTTAACAAGACAGTTATAGCTTGTTAGTTTTTTTTTACTCTGCTAAACTCTTTCAAAACACATGTGGTGGCATTTCATCAGTTTCTCTACACAATACACTGTATCAAAATTAAAAGTGTTATAAAAAGCTGTTAGTATCGTTATCACTTTGCCCTCCTACTGTTTTATACAAAATTGGGTGATCGGTCGTTACACTTTTAGAATTGGATATAATTTTTAGGATTTTGTGTATGCCTAATTGTAGGAACCAACACAGTATCCTGTTTTTCACAGGTTATGGCTCTATAGGTTTTATTACACGGCTAAACTCTATCACCTAAATGAGTTTTTTAGAAGCTGGAAGTACCTTTAAAACATAGTCTTCCTACTTCTTCGAGTAACTTGTGTGGTCGGTCGTTACAATTTTAATATTGTTATAGTCTTTTAGTTATTGTGGGTTCCTAATTGTAGGAACAAACACGTTATTGTGTTACGCAGAACACATGTGGTGGCATTTCATCAGTTTCTCAACACAATAAACTCTATCAAAACCTAAATGTGTTTTTAAAAAGCTGGATCAATCTTTATTACCTTACCCTTCTACTGTTTTATAAAATTTGGGTGGTCGGTCGTTATACTTTTAGTATTCGTTAAAATCATTTAGTTTCTCTGTCTACTTTAATGTGGGAAGCAGCACACTATTGTGTTTTAACACATGTTGTGGCATTTCAAAAGTTTCTCTATACGGCAAAACTGTATCCAAGCCTAAATGTGTTACAAAAGTCTAAAGGTATCTACATTACTTTAGCCTCCTACTGTTTCGAGTAACTTGGGTGGTCGGTTGTTACAATTTCAGTATTTGTTGTCATCGTTTAGTTTTTGTGCCTTCCTAAATTTATTAACCAACACATTAATCTTTTTTACGCATGTGGTGTCATCTTATAGTTTTCTCTACTCAGCTAAACTTTATCCCAACCTAAATTTGTTTTTAAAAAGCAGAAAGTATCTTTATTACTTTGCCCTTCTACTGTTTTATAAATATTGGATGGTCGGTCGTTACACTTTTAGTATTGGTTATAATCGTTTAGTTTCTCTGTCTGCCTAAATATGAGAACCAGCATATTATTGTGTTTTAACACATGCGGTGGCTTTTCATAAGTTTCTCTACACGGCTAAATGCTATCCAAGCCTAAATGTGTTATAAAAAGCTGAAAGTATCTTTATTATTGTATCTTCCGACTGTTGTGAGGTACTTGGGCGGTCGGTCGTTACACTTTCAGTAGTGGAGGTAATCTTTCAGTTCTTGTGCATGCCTAAAAGTAGGAACCAACACATTATTCTTTTTTACATGTGACAGCATTTTATAGGTTTCTCTACACGGCTAAACTCCATCCAAACTTAAATGTGTTTATAAAAATCTGAAAATATCTTTATTACTTTTCCCTTCTGCTGTTTGGAAAAACTTGGGCAGTCGGTTGTTACATTTTTAGCATTGGTTATAATCTTAAATATTTTGTTGATGCCTAATTGTAGAGACGAACACAATATTGTATTTTTGCAAATGTTGTGGCATTTTTTAGGTTTCTCAGCACGCCCAAACTCCATCCAAATTGAAAGTGTTGTAAAATGCTGGAAGTATATTTATAACTTTGTCCTCCTAATGATTTACAAAATCGGTCAATTACACTTTTAGAATTGGGTATACTTTTTAAGATTATGGGTATGCCTAATTGCAGGAACCAACACAGTATCCTATTTTTCACTGGTTATGGCTTGATAGGTTTTATTTACACGTGAAACTATGTCACCTAAATGTGTTTTTAAAAGATGGAAGTAACGTTATCACTTTGTCTTCCTACTGTTTCGAGTAACTTGGGTTTTCGGTTGTTGACATTTGTGTATTGATTATAATCGTTTAGTTTTTGTGCCTCCCGAAATTTAGGAACCAACACATTATTCTTTTTTACGCATGTGATGGAATCTCATAGGTTTCTCTACGCAGCTAAACTCTATCCAAACCTAGATATATTATAAAATGCTGAAAGTACCTATATTACTTTGTCTTCCGATTGTTGTGAGGTACTTGAGCGGTCGGTCGTTACACTTTTAGTAATGGTTGTAATCTTTTAGTTTTTGTGCTTGCCTGAATGTGAGAACCAACACATTATTGTGTTTTAACACATGTGGTGGCTTTTCATCAGTTTCTCTACCCGGATAAACTCTATCCAAACCTAAATGTGTTATAAAAAGCTGATAGTATCTATATTACTTTGTCTTCCGACTGTTTTGAGGTCGGTCGGTCGTTACACTTTTAGTATTGATCATAATCTTTAATATTTTGTTGATTCCTAATTATAGTGACGATCACAGCATTGTGTTTTTGCGCATGTAGAGTCATTTTTAGGTTGTTCAGCACTCCCAAACTCTATCCAAATCGAAAGTGTTACAAAAAGCTGAAAGTATGTTTATGACTTTGTCCTCCTAATGATTTTTAAAAATTGGATGGTCGATCGTTACATTTTTAGAATTGGGTGTAATTTTAAAGATTTTGTGAATGCCTTTACTTTAGTAAAGAACGCCATGGAACCAACACATTATTCTTTTTTACGCATCTTGTGGCATCTTAAAGGTTTTTCTACACAGCTAAACTCTATCTAAACTTAAATGTGTTTTTTAAAAGCTGAAAGTATCTTTATTACTTTTCTTTTCTACTGTTTTAAAACATCGGGTGGTCGGTCGCTACATTTTTTGTATTGGGTATAATTGTTTAGATGTTGTGTATGTCTAACTGCTGGAACCAACACAGCATCCTGTTTTTCACCGGTTATATCTTTATAGGTTCCTCTACACGGATAAACTCTATCTAAACATAAATGTGTTTTAAAAAGCTGGAAGCATCTTTATTACTTTGCCTTCCGACTGTTTTATAAAACTTAGGTTGTCGGTCGTTACACTTTTATTATTGGTTATAATCCTTTAGTTTTTGAGTGTGCTTAATTGCAGGAACGAACATGTTATTGTGTTTCATTCAATACGTATGGTGGCATTTCATAAGTTTGTCTACACGGGAAAACTCTATCCAAACCTAGATGTGTTATAAAATGCTGAAAGTATCTCTATTACTTTTTCTTCCGACTGTTTTGAGGTACTTGGGCGGTCGGTCGTTACAATTTTAGTAATGGTTGTATCGTTAGGTTTTTGTGCATGCCTAAATATAGGAACCAACACATTCTATTTTACGAAAGTGGTGGCTTTTTATAGGTTTTTCTATACGGTTAGACTTCATCCAAATCTGAATATGTTTATAAATAGCTGCAATTATCTTTATTTCTTTATCCTCTTACTGTTTTGAGTAAATTGGGCGGTCACTCGTTACAATTTAGTTTTGGTTATAATCGTTTAGTGTTTCTAGCTGACTAAATGTAGGAACAAACAACCTATTCCTTTTTACACATGTGGTGGCATTTTATAGGTTTCTATACACCTTTAAACTTTATCCAAATTTAAATGTGTTTTGAAAAAGCTGGAAGTATCTTTATTACTTTGCCCATCTACTGTTTTACAAAAATTGGTTGGTCAGTCGCTACACTTTTAGTAATGGTTATAATCGTTTAGTTTCTCTGCCTGCCTAAACGTGGGGACCAACACATGATTGTGTTAACACATGTGGTGACATTTCACAAGTTTCTTTACAAGGCTAAACTATATCCAAACTTAAATTTGTTATAAAAAGCTGAAAGTGTCTTTATTCCTTTAGTCCCTTGCTGTTTTGAAGTACTTAGGAGGTCGGTCGTTACATTTTAGTAATGGTTGTAGTCTTTTGGTTTTTTGTGCATCCCAAAATATAGGAACCCACACGTTATTCTTTTTTTACATGTGGTGGCATTTTATAGGTTTCTCTACACGGCTAAACTCCATCTAAACCTAAATATGTTCATAAAAATGTGGAAGTATCTTTATTAATTTGCCTTTCTGCTGTTTGGGAAAACTTTGGCAGTCGGTCGTTACACTTTTAGTTTTGGTTGTATTCTTTTGGTTGTTGTGCTGCCCTAAAA
>NW_004797364.1:1427960-1442137 GCF_000002075.1 Aplysia californica
ATAACCACATGAGCGAGGTCTCCATTTATTACGATGCTGTTCAATTTGCCTATCCAACTTCAGTTTAGATGAACAAAAAAGAAAAAAATACAGAGGCATGTTTTTAGGCTTTGAAATTACAGTAATTGCCTTAAACTCTTTTTTTTCAACATTATTGAGACATGAAATTAGAGAATTGTAAAATGTACGAGTAGACGACGGTTTTCATTTTGTTTTCAACCAATCACTGGTCGCATATTCTTCACCTCGATTCTAGAAATTCATTCGGAAATGCCTTTCGTTGCTACAGAAGCCCAGGCTCTTTCTGTGGTGTGATGATGTATTCCTTTTTATCATTTATTGTGTTCTTGACTTGAAATTTTAACATTTTGGAATCATCAGAACAGACACGTACATCTTCAACGGTAAGATATTGAATATATGCTGTTTATTTGTTTTGTCAAGTTGTCAAATTTAATTAGATTTAGAAGCATCGAAGGTAGACTCGCTTTCGAGACAGTGACTAGCGTGTAGTGTAGTAGAAGAAAGCGAAAGAGATATCAAAGACAAAGAGTTGAAAGACCGACCAGAAGAATGACGACTGACACTAGATTATCTAGATCTAGATATCTAGATATATATCTAGCAATAGTTTCAAGTTCAGCTCAATTGATTGATATGACCTCTTCACTTTTATCTTGTGGGGTGATAGGTTTCTTCTATTCTACTCTAAATCTAATCTAGATTCTAGATCTACAGCTTGCAGTGGGGGTTTTTTGTAAATTTTCTGTTTTGTTTTTAGTAGACCAGATCTAGATCTAGATCTAGTATAGATTTAGATCTAGATCTATATTCGGACTTGAATCCGATTCGGCTAAAATTATTCTGACTCTGAATTCAGTCCAGCATACGTCGCTTCCCATTAATTCCGACCCTGTATAAACATTTCCAACATTTATGATGAAAATTTTTTCGGGTGATAGCAATCGAGATGTGAGCTTTAATATCCTGTTACTAGATCTAGATCTATCTAAACTGCCTTGCATCTTTAGGCTAGTATGCACTGAACAACCAATTGTTTAGTTGACCTTGCTGCGGGCAACGTCAAAGTTATAATATAATTATGTCGACCAATGAGCTTGCGCGTAGCGATATCGCACTCTCAGCTTTCTGGAAGAAGTGCCATGGCTGTCAATTTTGTGCGATGTGATTTTTGAAAAAAAATTAATTACAGAGAAATTAAACACCTGGAAAGACAAATGGTGGTGGAAGTAATGATGATGTTGGTGGAAAGACCCTCATGAGTTGTCGGTTACCGAGTACTTATAGACACTGCCATTGAGCAATGAGAGTGCAGTCTTTGATTTTTGACACAATATTACCAATTTACAGTACACAGTCATGAGTAGGTATATCTCTAGTTCTAATTCTGGTTTTACATAGAACCCCCCGACGACAGTTATATTGTGTAACCTCCTTTCACTCACATAACTCACTTAGAAGCAGAGTCCGAATAAATAAAACATTTTTTTTTTCGACCCGAGTCTGAATAGATAAAATCCATATTCGGACTCGAGTCCAAATAGATAAAAAATCTAATCGGATTTGCGTCCGAAAAGAGCTGGCCACATTTTTTACAACCGTATAACTCGATTTTTTAATTCATGTTTTTTTTAAGATCTTTCTTGGGATCTGCCCTGCATGCATAAAAAATGGAAAAATGAAACCCAAACTTCGCCTGAATCTGACATAGTCTTGTTTTCATTTTAGTGCAGGTTCATAAAAAATCTTAACTCACTCGGTCTTGTGGCCAAGGACACGGTCTACGGGCTGTACCTCTACAAACCGTTTCTGTAAAATCTGGAAAAAATTCGAAATCAACTCCAATTGCTGTAGTATTTCACACATAATTTGTTTAGTTATTATATGGTCTGCTGTTACAGATTCTGAAAATATTTGATAGTTGTAGATATTGCCTTTTGAAAAATGTCAACGACAGGCGTTAAAAAGTAGCTCAGCAGAAAGAACAAAATTCTTTCAACTTTCCCACTTCGTTACCACATGCTAAGTTATTTTCAGTTGTTGGTCTAGCAAGCGACTTTTGCCATTGTATTTGTAGCTCCTCATTATGAACAAATGGCCAAGGGACACGTATATCGAGTAGAGTCTCTTAATTCTCATTGTATGTGTGTTTAAGTTATAAAGCAGTAGAAATTTCCATCCCGGTACTGTCGGGTTCAGGGCCCAGCGCAGAAGTGGACAACCCGACTATCTCTGGGTCTGGGATGAGTGAGTTTTTTTAATATTGTGTTATCAGCCATTTTCAGGGAGTTCAGTGGTCATAATGTTATAATTCAAATGTTTAGATCTCTCATTACTTTCCATAATTCTAACTGTAAATGGTTTGTCTTGCTGTGGTCCAGAATTTGAAGTGAGCTAAGAACAGAGTATGTGCTCAATCTATCTTCGTGAAATTGTGTGCTTTGTGTGAACAACAATGATTGCTGCGTATGGAAAATGAAGTATGTTGATTTTGTCTTGCCTTTTCTATTGGTAGTTTGCAAACTAATATCTTTCTTTCCTGCTGGTCATAATCACAGGGAATCCATAAATGGCAGCCCAAGACACAGACCTGAAGCAGCAATTGCAAGAGCTGCAGTTACAACAGCAGCAGAAACTATTAGAGAGAAGAAAGAAAAAGGAACAGGCAAACAATAAAAAGCAATCCCAGGCAAAAGAAGATGTGTCCGGAAAATTTGGTGTCAGTGATGACTTAGATCTAAAGGTGAGATACTTACAAGATACTAAAAATCAAAGTGGGAATATCACATCTAATCTTCAAATAACCGGCACTGATAATGTTTGCATTTATTTAACTATTCCTTTCCTTTGTTATATTCATTCTGTATTCAGATTCTCAAATCATCTATTCACATATGTGAGGCAGCCTTGTGAAATCAGGCGCTTGTCAAAGTAATCAAAGTGAAGAAACTAGCATTTTTCCGCAGGTTTAAGGATTTTTTAATGATTGAATTTTCGTTTTTTGGCTCAACACCATTCATGCCCTTTATAGAACACATTTCTGTGTTGATTTTTACTGAAAAACGTTGATTAGAGGCACAAAAATGTAAATTTTCAGTTTCCTCGGGTTCTCAAGCTTAGAAAATTATAACTAATTATAGTCTTTGGCAGCTGTTTTCTCACTAATTTTACCTCAAACCAGGTGATCCCCACCTCCTTCATTCGCAAATATCTCGTCTTGTATTCGAGATAAATGGATTTTTTGTCATCAAAAGCAAGACAAATAAACAAGTTTTAGAATGATACCAATAACTCTACAGGGCAAAAAATTGACGAGAGCCTGATTCCACCGTATCGTGATGCATATTTGAACATTTTAAAAAAGGATAACAATGCAATGTATACCAGTTGTGTAAATATTTACATGAACATTTGTTTGGTACTCTTGTAGCTTACAGTTCTATTGATTTGAGTTGGGCTTGCTTAGATATATATAAAACAAAAAGTTAATTGAACAAAATATTATGTGTAAGTTTTTTCTCTTTTTTAGTTGGCAGACCCGTCACAGAAAGGATTTGGTTATGTCTCCGAGGAGCTTGTGGATCACTTGAATGATCAAATCAGGGTAAGTCTTAAAAGCCACACAGCTGTGCTTTATTTTCTGGAGAGTGTTATGCTTTATTCTATGTGTGTGTGTGTGTGTGTGCATGTATGCGTGTGTGTGTGTATGTAAGTGTTTATGTCTGTTTGTACAAGAAATTGTGATTACTAGTATAGTAGTTTCTAAACTTCAGCCCTTATGGTTGTTCATCCTGTCATGGAATCGGCATTTATTCATCAATTTATTCAGTGTTCTTTATATATAGATAGATAGATAGATAGATAGATAGATAGATATAGATATAGATAGATAGATATATATATATATATATATATATATATATATATATATATATATATAGATATATATATATATATATATATATATATATATATATATATATATATATGTATGAATATATATATATATATGTATGAATTTTGCAAGTCAGATTTACCTATGCTGCTGAAACAATTTAATTGTATATGTAATTGTAAAATAGAACTTAAATTTCTTGATGGTCCATGTAATTAGGTTTAAAATACATTCTCACATCTCTGATCAAAGACATTTGGAGAAATTTTTATGAGAAAACTTCTTTTTCTCATTCTTGCAGCAAATGAAAGATGAAAATGGGCGATTGTATAAACTTTTGAATGAGAAAGACTTTGAAGTTCGTCAGTGGAAAAAGAAAAGTGAGGAAAACAAGAATAATACTGGCTCTGTTATTGGTGAGTTTATAAATATTCTGTTTCTTCTGTTTGTCTTATTAAGTTAACTTGTAAGAAATTAAATGCTTTTGTTTTGTTTGTTTTAGTAGAGGTTTTACGGCGCTCGCAACTGCATAAGGTCATATGAGCGCCAAGGGGTGGATGTCAACAGAGATGTACTTACAGGGAATGAGACTTACTCTGCTCACTTCTCTGGCTTCAACAGCACAAAGTCTGCTTGGTCTATCAAGGCACCCCTGAAATAAGAGATCACACGAGTGTGACAAACATACAAAAGAAGTAGAGGAAAATGGCGATAGTAAGGATTAGGAAATAAAAAGTAGCAGTTCCCTGTTGTAGTTCAGGCACAGTTATGTGCATGACATTGTTGGATCAGCCCATTTACAATTCTAATGTGCTTTAGAACGAGAAATATCCCCTCTTTGGGAATGGCCTAAAGACATTTCAGTCAGTGGCACCGCCCCGAGGCGTAATGCTTTTATGAAGTTTTGACCATACTATAAATGTAAAATATGTCCTAGTTTTATTTACTCTCTTTTAGTTAAAAATACGGGAGAAATTATGTAAAAGACTTCGGTAGTTTAAATTAAATATCAAAAGTATGTTGAAAGCTCATCATTTCTGTAGGATTCTAATGTGGAATGGATTGCCGCTAGACCTCAAATGTCCCAAAGGAACTATAGTTACTGTATTTTTCTTTCTTGTCTAAAGCTACTCATATTTGTTGGCTATCAGTTGTTCCCATTTTTTCCCAGATGGACAAGTGACAAATGAGACGGCAGCCACAAAAATCATCGAACTGAGTAAGAAAGTCCGGGAACTCACCTCAGAGAAAGAAGCTGAAAAAACAAGATGTCGACAGTTCCAAAAAAAGTGCCATGATCTACAAATGCAGGTAGCAATAGACATATTGTTCTTGCTCTAAGAAAACTTGTCTGATGGTGTGGAGGGTTATCTTGAGATTTCACTAAAAGCATGCCTTGTATTTCTTTTTTATAACAAACAAAGTTGTATGAAATGTGAAAAGATAACCACACTTCTTGTCATGACAAGTTGGAAATCTGGCGCTCATCAATTTTTGTGCATATAGAGTTTTTCATTTGTCTTGCTTTTGACGAAAAAAAAAATACTCATCTATCTTGAATAGAAATTGAAATATTTTCACTACACATGATTGTTTAAGAAGAGATTCATAACTTTTCGTGTCCGAAAATTCACTCGTGCCTGGCTCCAAATGTTTGTGAGGGAGGGAGTCTGATAGATGTAAGAACTGTTGCCTCACATGTTATGGGAGATCAGTGAGGTCAAATTTGTAAACAGTGTACTTCCACACATTGATGTCACTGTGTTGACATGGCTGTCTTTAAGTCAACCAAACAACAAACAGACTAACAGAAACATTTCCTTTCCTCACTTCCAAGTTTCTGACTCATCTGATTTCTCTTATCTCCCCCCCCCCCCCCCTCTCTCTCTCTCTCTCTCTCTCTCTCTCTCTCTCTCTCTCTCTCTCTCTCTCCCCCCCCCTACTCCCTATCAGCTCCAGTCTGCTCCCCCGCCATCAGAGCAGTCTTCTGTCATGGGCTCTATGATCAGCCTGAGGTCTCAGCTCGACTCAAAAGATGATGATGGCGTGGATGTGAAGGCACTCCAGGACAAGTTGAAGCAGTCAGAATGTCGCTTGACAGACTTTCGCAACCAGTGCCAACAATTAAGACAAGAGCTGAAAGTCGCACAAAAGGTAGCAAATATTGATATTTCTGGACCATAGGGCAATACTTCTTACTTCCCTAACAATTAATAATAATAAATAATAGATAGCATTTGTATAGCGCATATCCCCGCTCAACAGCAGGCTCTATGCGCTTTACACTATATTATTACCCCAGCAGACCATAGAACACTCCGAATTATTCTCAGCTTCCCGGGAAGCATACAGTGCGAGCAGCCGATTAAGCGCTCAAACACTAACAAACTGACAAGATCTTTCGCTGTCTATAGCCGGGTACCCATTCCCACCTGGGTGAAGTGAGGAAAATTCGTGTAAAGTGCCTTTCCCAAGGACACAACGTCGGGCCCTTGACGGGATTCGAACCCACGACCTTATGGTTGCGAGTCCGAGAGCCTAACCACTAGGCCACCGACGCCACCGCAAGTAGCCAATCATCAGGTGTTTAGATGTACTAAGCCCAAAATTTTGAATTTTATGAAAATTACTGTTTCTCAATTTATGGTATCCATAAGACAGGATGCACCATAACAGTAGGTAGCGTAAACACGGCCTCGCGGGCACTCGCGGCCTTCCGACCGCGTGGTATCGGTAAAATCGGGGTAATTCCGATCGCCGTTTCTTTGCTCCTTCGCTATAAAACACCAAATGCCGTACACCTTGTAAAAGTTCAGCTTTTCCTCGTTACAATGGTGTAAGTTGTTTATATGTCCGATTATTAGGAGCTGGAGAATCGCCAACGAAAGCGAAGCCCCTCGCGGTCGGAATGTGTTGTCGGCCGGTGGAAAAATTGACACGCGTGCATTCAAATGCTTCGCGGAACGAGGGATGATTTAATACCGTCTTTTCATTGGCGGAGAACTGCAGAGCTTTAAACGGGCTTTCCCGTAATATAAGTTTAGCCTTTGGCGTCTTTATAGAAAGCTTTTAAAAATACCGTCAAAATGTTTAAAGATCCCTTTTTACACAAAATATGTATAATACCGACTTATATATATATATATATAACTGGTATCAATTAAAAGATCAGTTTATTTTCTATTAGAATAAAGTTATTAATTTGGAATTATTTTTCATCAATCCTTCCGCGAGACTCGGAAAGCATGTGACCCCGCACGCGGGGTACACTACAGTATAGAGCCGACTCGCTCGCCGCGGGGGTCGGTGTGGTGCCGCCGGGTCAACGCTCGGTGTTTTTGTCGAAATAACGACAGATCATCGTGTTTGAGGCGATAAAATACTGATTTGTAAAGATCTCACAGTCTTGAAAAAAATTAGGCTCCATATATTTGTTATAGTGATTGTACTCTGTTAATGTTGAGATGTTTAGTGCACTTGGTACTTTTTTTATTGTCTGTCAAACATGGGGTTGCAGCCAATGACTGACTTTAACAAATTTGATCAAATATTAAACAACTACAATTTTCTTGAAAATTGACGGAGAGGTTAAAGAATGGTACCAAAATGCTCAGTGGACATAGGCCTTTCAAATGGAACAGATAAATTTGGCATACAGCTAGTTTGAAAATTTAGTTTCTGGTACCTAATAACAGTTGGGGTTTTAGGATTCTTGTTTTTGTTGTTCCACAGGTCTTGAGTCAGGAAATTGGGGAGAATGTGAACATCCAATCTCTTCTGAACGAGACCAGCAACTGGCGAGGGAGAGCACAGCAGATTATTGCTCTGCAGCAAAAGGTGGGTTCTTGGGACAGGTTGGTGCTTCTTAACTCTTTAACCTCAGAATTATATTCCCTGTTTTTGACAAAATTCTTTTCCAGATCTCTTGATATGCGTAACAGGAATGCTCGGAACATGTTCCTAAAATGGCTAGAACAATGTCAAAGTGGCAGAGGAAGTAGTTTATGTATTTGTCTCTCATTTCCAGGTCAAAATAAACCTAATCAGATTCATAAGAGATTGCGTACAAAGTAATACCTGCAATGTGATCAGAGACTGGGACTGTCCACTCAGGGACCAGACGAGTTTCACTGGACACTCGCATCATCCTCTCGGGGTAGTTGAGTTAAGAGAAGGACTTTCAGACTGGGACAGGGGGAACAGAAGAGGCAGGTTGATGGTGATTTGGGGGGGGGGGGGGGGGGGTTATTTAGAGTACTGTCTCCTCATCAAAACTTTAGAATTATGGAATAAACTTGTCCTTTCCTGTCAAAAATTTGTACAGATCTTTTGTCATTTTGACATTTTTTCCTAACACTTGTTTGCTTAAATTTTCAGTTCAAGTAATGTGCTGTCCTTTTGTAATCCTTGAGGTTTTTTACGTTTTTTGCTATTTCTGCCAAAATTGTCCAAGATCGCAACACTTTTTCAGGAGAAAAATGTTTTGGTTGATTTTTAAGAAAACACAAGGCAAAGGAATGTAAAATGAGATACATTTATGCATGAGCAAGTGATAAATTATGCATGAGCAAGTGATGAGTATGCTTTAACCTGTGGCAGGTGGATGAGTTAAAAGTTCAGCTGGAGTCAGAAAGTGGGACACCTGGCAGTGCAGGTCTTGGTGATAAACTTTCCTCTTCTAGGAGACGGAAAGAGGAAAAATACAGAGATGAACTTAGGAGGATGGAAAGAGAGAGAAAGGAGGCACAAGAAGTAAGTCTTGTGTGTACACATAAACATTCTTGGCTGTTTTGCCACCCTCAGATGAGTTTCAAGTTTTTGTCAGACCAGCTTTCTCCATACCTTCCTGTTTCTTGCTCCTTTTTTTTGTCCCTTGCCCATTCCTTTCAAATTGCTGCCTTCTGATAAGTATCGAAAGGTGTGCATGATAATGTTAGTCATTGCATACATATTAATTGTGACATGGAAGCCTAATTTTTTATGATTTGTTAATCTTGAAGTTGTTGAAGTTAAGTTGTTTTTTGGGGGGTGGAATGTTTGAGATCCTTCACTTTTCAAGACAATAAAGAAAACAGCAAATTTTGGAGAACTATAATTTCTTCTTTTGCTCCTATGTGATCTTTAGTGGGGTGTCAATTCTTCCTACGGGGTCCTCACTGGATCCGCTATTTCCTTTTGTTCAGACAAAATAAGTTATTCATTACGAGTCATCCTTTGAAGGAAATTGGTAGTGGGCTTCTCCATCTTTTGCGACACAAGTTCACACATGTAAAACACACCACATACTTTCAACACCCAAACAGATACACATTTTTCTCTATATATATACTTTTGAAGCATCAGAGCACAATCAAAAGATATGTGTGTGATCTGTGCTTTATATTACTACTTTAAACTTGTAATTCTACAGTCAGAAAAGTTTTGTTTTTATCTTTTTCAGCTTGATTTTAGACATCCGGCCACAAAATACTGTACTTTACTTATTTTTTCTCTGTTACTTTTTCTGTCATCTTATATCAAAAGGTGTTGAGGGGAGATGCACTTGTTGAACATGGGCTAGGTGTGTTGCTTTTTAGATGCCATATTGTGCCTTTGAAGGGTCTCTTTGACTCCATCAATCCATCTTTTTCTTGGTCTTCTCTTTTTCTTGAAATCATTGAATCGTATATTATAGACCTTTCAGGCTGGCTGTTGTAGCCCCATTCTCATGACATGGCCAGTCCATGTTTTTTCTTTGTTTGTCTATTTCTATGTTTCACATACTTCACTTCTCTGCACACTGTTGAGGGTCCAGGTTTTTCACTGACAGCAGAGAGTCGGTCCATGAAATGCTCTCTGAAAATTTTGATTTGCTGACATAGGAGGGGCATACAGTTTTTGTTTGTATCTTTAATGTTTCCATACCATGTTGGTGTCTTAAAATACTATCAGAATAGCCCTGGATATTATCAAGGATTCTGGGAACTTTATCTATTAACTCAAATGTTTTCACTAATTTCATGACTAGGTTGTTGGACCACCCAAGATGTGCTCTGAATTTTTAAAGAACACTTCTCTGTCTCTTTCAGTCCCTTTCCCTTTTGTGGTCACTACTAAATCATTTATTTTTTTCTGTTATTCCTTACTCATAAGCAGCAAGTGAACAGTTACATCTTATAAACTTCCAGAACTTGCAACTTATTTTTCCATCCTCAGAATGCCACAGAAAAGCTTAAAAGTCTAGAGTCAGAGCATGAAAGTGTGAAACAGAAACTTGATGCTGCAAAGACGAGGTAACAACATCCTGGCTTTGGCTCCTGCTTTTTAAAAAATTTGAACATCATTATTTGCTCATCGCTTTATCCGAAACAAATTTAAGGACTTAAGTAATAAGTAGGATCGTTTTTGTTCGAGCGTGAGTTTTATAGAAAAAAAATGTTTACTCCCTAATGGGTTTGCTAGTATCGAAAAGACCCTCTCTCTCTACGTCTTTCTCTCTCTACATCTCTCTCTCTCTCTCTACATCTCTTTCTCTCCCTCTCCCTCCCTCTCCCTCTCTCTCCTTCTCTGTCTCCCCCTCTCCCACAAACGCTTACACACACACACACACACACACACACACACACACGCATATCCACACACTCACATACTCATCAATTATGAAACACAGCCACTTGTTACAGAACAGAACTATTCTCCACAGGAACAAGGTGCTGTCTAATGAAATCAAGGGACAAAAGTCACAAGTTCAGACATTACTGAAGAAGAGCAGAAATGATGATGAATTCATTGAGGCACTGATGGTATGTAAAGTGTGTGATTATGTCAGTACATATATATCATGAGTTGTAGAGCATAGTGCTTACCAGGGTATCTTTAGTATGTACTGAGTCAGTTCTGTGATCCGTAATCAAGTAGAGCATTATTAGCAGGCGGCTAGTTGTTGACATTGAAGTGCAGAATTTATCAGAGCAACATGTAAATAATCATGTCAATGAAAAAGAGGACTATAGGTCACAAAGCCTTTGATGTAAAAAGATGACCGTTTGTCTTCACTGTAAAATTTGAAAAGGTCAAATTGTTCTTAGTTCTGTGCCGACTAGTATACTCTTTCATCGTTTGTTCAAAGTCTGGAATTTACTTGAACATACTGAACATTCTAATGCTTATTTTACCTATTTGTCATACATAAACTAAGTTAGAATTTAAGATAATGTAGAAGTTAAGTTACATTCATTTTATTTTCGGCTGGCTTATCAGATATATTATGCCAAATGTTTGTTTGGGTTTGGTGGGGGTTTTTAGGGGGGGGGGGGGATCTATAGTATCAGTTGCAGACACTCAAAACCAAAATTCAAATTCTGAATGGTGAAAATAAACTTGAAAAGATATATGATAATAAGAATATTCACATTCGTGCTCAAATCCGATTAGCATTTCTGAGGTGAGGATGACAAGTATGTCATCCATTACAATTGCTAGGCCAAAAACTATTTTTGAAAACAGTTACTGTAATGTTTGACAAGGGTGCCTTTTTTTTTTCCTTGAATTTCTAGAGAAAATGAAATTCATCATCATCATTACCTTTGTCATCCAGGATCAGGGTATGGGCTATTGACAAATACTTTTGACTTTACCCTATGTTGAGCTAACTTCTTGACATTATTTTATTCCTATCCACCTTTCTGTACATCATTCTCATTGACAAAGATGGAATTGAGAAAACTTTATTCTTTCGTTCAGTTTGTCCCATTAAAAAATGTTTTGGTTTTTTTTGCACTTGCTGTTTGTTGCTGTCTTTTCCTTTTGCGGGTCATTGTGCAGACTCAAACATTTTACGAGGTTCCCCATCATGGTTGCACAGTGGCATTTTGAACTTGGACAATAACTCTACTAAGTCCATGTCTTTTCCTATGGCAGAAACAACAAAGTCAGCTGAAGACATTGCTCGAACAGCATAACCAGCAGCAGGCACAACAGCAAATGCAACAGCAACAGCAGCTGCACCAGATGTCAATGAAGAGCCAGCAGGACAGCAACATCGTGGAGCAGCTCAAGGCCATCGCGGCTCAGAAAGAGGCTCAAGTCAAGATGTTGGAACTGGAACTGCAGCATATACGCATGGTGGTGAGGAAAATCGTTTTTAAAACGGACTCATGGTTATGAGAATTGTAAAGAAAATTACTCTCCGCTCCCAAAAGCAAAAAAAACAACTAATTAATATGGTAGTGGGGTGTTTATTTATTACCCGCTTTCAACACAGTTGGGTTGTGGAAGAGACTTGGCGTCCATCATAGATGAGACGAGGCTGAGTAGGTCAGGAGGCTTTAAAAACTCCCAGAATTCCCAAGTTTAAAGACTTCCCTTGGAAAGATTCAGACCAAGGTCATATGTATCATAGCCTAACGTGTTACCATCAGAGCAGCTTGCCAAATGTCCAAAAGCCAAAAAAGTAACAAAACAAAATTTTAAAAAAAGAAAGCTCCATTATGTTCCATTGTAAAGTTGTGGTCAATGTAATAACATCATTTTGCTTTCCTTGTCACTGAAATATTCTTCAACTTCCCAGTGAGTTCAGTGGCCAACCATGTGTCTGTCCACTGAAATGCAGACAAGGTAGCAACAAGTTAGATACTTAAACAGTCAAACCTGCATAAACAGCCACCTGTCCATGACTATCACCTGTGCAAACAACCGCTTCCCTTATCCCCCTTTATTTTGTGATTACTTTTTTTTTTTTTATAATGACACCGTCCAAGACATCCACTTTTGTAGAACAACAACTTCTCTCCTCAAACAATGGGTAACCATCTTGGACAATTTCAGCTCTAGTTTGATCTCTACTAGTCTTTTCATGATCTCTACTTGTCTTTTCATGATCTCTACTTGTCTTTTCATGGTAGTTTTTTTTTATCTTCAGCCTCATTCTGTGAGAAGCTGTGGTGTCTGGTATGTGATATTTAGAACATCGCAAGAAATCTTTTTTCATCAGAGTGTCTTCATGCAGAAGAGGATCCTAGCCTTGTCCATGGCAAAAGCAACTTTTTACTTTATTCTGGTACATTTGTTAAACATTTGTGTCTATTTTCCTCAAAACTCTTGTTGTTTGCCATAATTTATAGCACTTTTTTGCTTCTTTTCTTCATATAAATTCATTGTTCTTTGTGATTTTCCTATCTCCTAGCACTCGCAGAACCATGGGGCTGGTGGTGAAGTGACATTTAGCCCTCAGCCCATGGTCATTGCGACAGTCGACAGTCGTCCCCCAACGGCTTCAGACACTGAAACATTGACAAGCAGGTTTGGGATGACTTCCTCTTGTTTTGTGTGTGTGTGTGTGTGTGTGTGTGAGTGTGTGTGTGTGTGTGTGTGTGTGTGTGTGTGTGTGTGTGTATTTCTTTTAGGAAAAGAGCAATTAACAGGTAGTTAGAGGGTGCGACAAGTAGGTCTTACTTCTTTTCTTTCTTCCTCTTTTTTCCCCACCTGTCTTTGTAACTTCTTTCCAGCAGTATGTGGTCGTTATTGTATTGATGTGCATCTCTTTATGCAAACTAAACTAAGAGAAGTACAGTGGAGTCTGAAAAGAAACCCCAAAATGTTCATCTCATGTTCTCAGCAGGCAGAGGGAGCTGACCCACTCAGTCATGGGAAGTGCAAGGACAGGATCCAGAGCCTCTAGTCGAACCTCAAACATGGTTGGGTAAGTGAAGATTTCATCCTTTAACATGGTAGGTCGAGTGAAGAATCCATCCTTCAACATGTTTGGATCGGGGAAGAATTCACCATTTAACATGGTTGGGTAGAGAAATCATTCTTTAACATATAGGGTGAGAGAAGTATCCATCCTCTAACATGGTTGGGTGGGTAGAGAAGTCATCCTCTAACATGGTTGGGTTAGACAAAAATTCATCCTCTAACATTGCTGAGTGAGCAAAGAATTCATCCTTTAAGGTGAGCGAACATATAGTGAAGAATGAATCCTCTAACATGATTGATTGGGTGGAGAACTCATCCTGTCGCCCACCAAATGTGTGTGGCTCTGAGAAAACCCTTCGCAAGGTGCAAAAATTCAAAATGAACTTTTTTGCATATTTTAAAAGACACATCTTTTCCGAGCATTTTGCACTTTATTTGAAAGCAATTGGAGCATTCTGTGAAAAGTTATAGCATTTTAAAGCGAACAGGGTTTCGAGTGTCAAATTTTGAGAAAACAGGTTTTAAAGTTTTGCTTACTTTGGGAACACATTTTCCATGATGACAATGCATAGAAGCAAATAATGCT
>NW_004797364.1:1443436-1453436 GCF_000002075.1 Aplysia californica
TATGATATTTCTGCAAAATATCATGTGAGGGACTTCCCACTGTTTCACAACATCCTTTTACATGATGGAATGAACATGGAAGAGTTGCGTGCTGATGACTCAAAAGAGAAGCGAAGTAGAGGCAAAAGTATGCTTGTCATAATGGATTGTCATCATGTTATGAACGTGACATTGTGTCATAATGGTTATGAACGAAACCTTATTCCATGTAATTTACAGTTGTTTTGGGATGTATTTTTAATTTTAACCCAACTTGAGGAATATTAGACCTTGCTTACATTCTGATATTTTGATTTTTATCATAAGTGTATGGGTATGTATTTTAATCAGTATTTTTCTTTTGTATTAATTGTTATGAACGAACTACATATTGTACTCTGAGGGCTTTCCAGAGTTGATAAACATTAAAAACATGTACACAGATACATATTATGAGGAAACTTTCATTTGATATAAAAAATTTAAGTAAATGACAGGTCAAAATATTAATTTTTAGGTCAAAACTGAAGTTTGTCATAATAGTTTCTGATGACAACCCACCATCGGCACGATGATGGATACCGACTTACCATTGTTTTCCGATGACAACCCACCATCAGCACGATGATGGATACCGACTTACCATTGGTTTCCGATGACAACCCACCATCGGCGCGATGATGGATACCGACTTACCATCAGTTTCCGATGACAACCCACCATCGGCACGATGATGGATATCGACACACCATCGGAAACCGACAACAACCCACCATCAGGACGATGTCGGGTTCCCACACACTATCGGAAACCGATGATCACCCAACATCAGAACGATGTCGGATAAATGTGTCTTTCCGATGGTCAGCCGATAGCACCGCTGTCACACCATAGCCTTTACTTTGTCCATGCTCCCATCCCTATTTTATCTTAATCGTTTGATCCTAAAAATAATTCCCTCAATCAAAAGTTGAATCTATGTCTCTAATTCAAGATGTTCTTATAAAATCAACACAAAGGTGTATATATATATATATATATATATATATATATATGTTAGTACAATTTCCCCAAACCTAGACCATGACATGAGTCCATTAACAGTAAGACATGAGACTGCAGCCATGGGTAAACAAGCTCAGCTGTGTGGGGGTTTAGTTTTGGTATAGAGGTTTTACAGCGCTCGCAACTGCATAAGGTCATATGAGCGCCAGAAGTTAATGAGTCATCAGGTTAACAAGGATACTACAGAAGCCTTTTGCTGGAATGTGTGTGTGTGTATGTGTGGGGGAGGGGGGGGGGTGATTTGTTTTGGATGTTTGTGTTGAATGTGTTGAAGTTTGTAATCACACATACCCTGGTGGTCAGGTTACAGAGTGTGGAGTTGGCACAATGATGAAAAACAAACGTCAAAACAGCAGTTAGTTGGTAGTTAGAGGAACGTGAAACTGGTCACTCCTACTTCTTCACCATCCCTTTGCTGATTTTTTGTCTGTTAATTTGTCTCACTTTTGCCCCGTACTGATTGGCTGTAATAATATTTGAAATGATAATAATACTATGATAATAATAATAATAATAATAATTGCTTGATTTATAAAGTACATATATATGTTCTGTAGGACGGGTTAGTGGGGAGAGGAGAGGGTGGGAGAGGGGGAAGGTGGGGAGGAGGGTTGTGAAGGTAAGGAGAGCTCTCTGCCTTTTACAACTTATATTGCCATAGCAGACCTTAGAAGGCTCAGAAACATTCTCAGCTTCCTGGAAAGCATACAGTGTAAGTAATCACTTAAGTGCTCAAGCACTAACAAACTGACAAGATCTTTTGCTGTCTATTGCTTTATATCGATTCCCCCTCGAGTGAAGTGAGAAAAATTTGTTTCAAGTGCGTTTTCCAAGAACACAACATCAAGCCCCTGACAGGGTTTGAACCCACAACCTTTGGGTAAGAAGCGCAACAAGCCACCTAACCGCTAGACCACCAATATCATGCGCTGAGTTCTCACATGGCAATGGCATTTTAGTGCTCTGGAAAAAAAAACAAGATCAAGAAGAGCAGACAAAATTGTCGGACTTTGTTGAATGATTCACACACTTGTTTCTATTCTTCAGGGGTCCTGCCCAGGCCAATGGTCAAGCAATCAGTCACATTTCCGAGTCTCAGCTCATGGAGATTCAGCATCAATGCCAGGAGCAGGAGATGATGAGGAGAGCGGTGGAGGTGGAGAGGGACAAGATGACAGAGCTGGTGCAAGTGCTTCAGGACAGGTGAGTGGGTGGGGGGCGGTGGAGGTGGAAAGGAGGGCAGTGGAGGTGGAGAGGAGGACAGTGGAGGTGGAGATGGAAAAGATGACGGAGCTGGTGCAAGTGTTTCTGGACAGGTGAGTGGTGAAAAGAGCAGGTGGAAAAGGGGGAAGGTGAGGAGGAGGGAGGTGGAGGTGGGGAGGAGGAGGGTGGGGCAAGATGACAGAGTTGGTGCAAGTGCTTCAGTACTTGTGATTGGAGGGGGGAGGGCAGTGGAGGTGGAGAGGAGAGTGGTGGAGATGAGGAGAAAGGGGAAGAGTGAAGGTGGGGAGAAGAGTGGTGGGTGTGGAGAGGGACAAGATGACATATGCAGGTTCTTTAGGACAGATGAGTGGGGAAAAGAGAGGGTGGAGGAGGGGATAGTGTGGGGAGGAGGATGGTGGATGTGGGGAGGGGGGGTGGTAAAGGTAGCAAGGAAGGTGGTGGAGGTAAGGAGGAGGGTAGTGGAGGTGGAAAGGGACAAGATGACAGAATTGATACAGGTGCCTCAGGACAGGTTATGGTTGAAGAGGGGAGGTGGGGTGGAGGGTGATGGAGGTAAGGAGGAGGATGGCTGAGATGGGGGGATGGACAAGATGACAGATGCAGGTTTCAAAGGTGGGGAGGGCAGTGGAGGAGAGGAGGAGGAGGGGGGAGGGTGAAGGTGTGGAGAAGAGTGATGGGTGTGGAGAGGGACAAGTTGACGGATTCAGGTGCCTCAGGATAGGTGAGTGGAGAGGAGGGAGGTTGGAAGAGGGGGTATTTGTCGGGAGGAAGGTGGGGAGGAGGATGGTAGAGGTGGGAACTTGTTTGTCTCTATCCCTGTCTCTGCTGTCTTTGTCTCTGTCTCTTTCTGTTTCTTCCTGTCTGTCTGTCTGTCTGTCCTTCTCCCTGAATGTTTTTTTTTCTAAAACTTCAAACAAAAGCAGCCTTAAAAAATGTTTTGATGTCAACACAATCTGTATTGGCCTGGCCTGATAGTCACAGATTTCAATATTACTTGGGTCAGGGGGAAGTGAGGGGCTAAAAATAGCTGAGAGCTATAAGGGTTAATGAAGTCACTTTTCTTGCAGACTGGCTGAGGAGACCCAGAGGCTAGCAGAAGCTCAGTCAGAGCTACAGGCACAGAAACGTCTGGCTGTTGAGCTGGAAAAGAGACTGGGACGACAAAGCCTTGATGGTGAGTCTCGCAGCTTGGTAATGTTCTAAAGTGGAGTCTGCTTAAACCAAAATCTGTGGAACCACTGGATTTTCTTTGGTTTAGCACTGGGTTTTTGTTTTAGAGAGGTTGCTCATTGGAAGAAAAACAATAGGGATTGTATTTTCTTTCTGTCCACTACTGTTCTCGGGTTGAGTGTGTTCAGTTTATGCAGATTCCACTATATTTATTTTTTTACTTTTTGTTTTTTATGGGTTTCAGTTAGGCAGCCATCAATAGAACAGGGTTTATAGCTTTATTTTCCTTACCTTATTTGAAATAGAATCTTGTCAAGTCCACCTTTTTTCATAGTTATGAACTAACCTGCTACAGAAATAGAATAAAAATAAGTTTGATTTCCATTTGCAATCTATTGCATTCAAAGCAATGTGGAAGATGAGTGTTTATGTAACCAAGCTCTGAAGACAAAATCCAGTTTGTTGAGAATCTTGATATGCCTTAGAAACAGCACTCCACACCCACTATCTGAGAAGGACCCAGTATGTGTTTGGTACCACAGGGTGAAAATTGTGCTTTTGAATCAAAATCTTGATTCGTAAAAAGAAATTGCATCTTTTTGCTAAGACATAATTTTAGTTTTCCCGCTGTCTTGATCAATGTAATGTTAGTAAAACAGTAGAGAGACGGAGTTGGAAGACAATCACATCATGTACAAACAACAACTTCCGCCCTTGCATTTTAAAAAACAACTTCAGCCTGATCTCAACTGGTCAGACATTTTAGCTTCAATAGAGGAGTTTTATGGCATTTGCAACACAAACAGTTGATATAAATGCCGAAGATTAGAGGTGTCTCTAGAAAATAAGGTACAAAGAAAAGAACGGGAAGACATAAAAAACAATATATGTTTGATAAAAAAGAAGAAGCAAACCACACCAGAGAACCCACCAACCACCCTGGGTCAGACATTGTTTTTCCTTGTTTTCTATTTTTCAGCCCAGAGAAAGGGCACGGCTAAAGGCAAGGTCAGTGCCCGAGATGGTGGTGATGAGGAGACGGACGAGGAAAGCAGTACGGAGAAGAATGAACTCTTGACCAGGTCCGCACCTCTTTTGGCTTTTCTTGTTTTGTTATCCCTGTTTTTATGTTGTTGTGATAATTATAATTTGAATTAAATGTTGTTGTTTTTTGGGGGGTGCTATTATTCTGTTATTATTATTATTATCATTATTATTTTTTTTTTTTTTTTTTTTTTTTTATTACTATTATAGTAGTATTAGTTGAAGTAGTAGTAGTAGAAGTAGTAGTATTTTTATTATTACATTTTATTATTATTATTATTATCAATTAGTAATGTTTTTTTATATTTGTATCATTATTATTACTTATTATTACTGTATAATTTTTTATGTTATTTTGGTTAGGTGTTATTAGCTATTATTATTATTATCATTATTATTATATGTGTCGCAGAGGGGTGGAATCAGGCACTCATCAATTTTTTGACATAAGAAGTTATTGCTACTAAATTAAGCTTATTTATTTTCTTAAACTTGGTGGGAAAAAAATATTGATATAGTGTTCTATCTTTAAAGAAGATGTGCGTTAAAATATGTTCCTCAATTGATGGAGAAGATATCTGTGCAAAAAGAAAAATTTTATGAAAATCTCCCAACAGCTGCAAAAGTAGTAGTTTCTCCATTCCCTGAAATTTGACAAGTGCCTGATTCCACCAGAATGACCCATATATCGTCATCATCATCATCATCATCATCATCATCATCATCATCATCATCATTTCATTAAATATTGTTATCTATAATGTTTTTATCATTATTGAATTCCTCTCCAGGCTTGAGATTCAGAAGGATGAGAACAACTCTCTAAAAGCAGCTCTGCAGAGAACTCTAAAGGCAAAGAACGAGGATCTGAAGGTGTACGAGTCAACCTTGGATGAGACCAAGAAAGTTTTTCTCGAGGCTTTGAGACAGATGAAAGAGCAAAAGAAGCCGTCTTGATGTAAATTATTGTGTGTAGGTATAAATATAATGTCCTGAAGCTGAGCGTTTTGGTTTCAGTCATGGTGATGATTATTTTGGTTGACTTGAGCAGATGAATAAAGATCTCACAGACTATCAAAAATCTTGGTTTCATTTACTTGACCTTTAACATTATAATAATGATTATAATTGCATTTATATAGTGTATATTCATGCTCTACAGCACTTTTATATAGTGTATATTCATGCTCTACAGTATGCTCAATGCACTTTACAACTATTATTACTCCAGCAGACCCAAGAACAATCAGAAACATTCTTGGCTTTCTCATGAGAAGCATGCAGTGCACTCAAGGACTAACAAACTGACAAGATATTTTGCTGTCCAAATCCAGGTACTCATTTGCACCTGAGTTAAGTGAGGAAAATTTGTATAAAATAGCTTTCTCAAGGACATATGGTTAGGCCCGACAGGGTTGTTTTTTTTAATATAATAATAATAAAAATTATTATAATTATAATACTTATAATAATTATAATAATATTAATTTTAGATAGCATTTGTATAGCGCAAATCCTTGCTCAACAGCAAGCTCTATGCGCTTCACAGTCTATACTATTACCCCAGCAGACCTGAGAGCATTCTGAAACAACCTCAACTTCCTAGGAAGCATACAGTGCAATGTAGGTATTTTTATACCCCCATCAACACAATTTAGATCACTAAAGGAGACATGCTTCCCCTACCTTTCTGGGCCAATCCAGGCTGAGAGAGAGATTCTGGCACCTACCTGAAAGACCTAATAGAAAGTCGGAGATCATCATCATAAATTGCCATATCTGAAACAGACATCAGCCAACATCGTACTTCATTCTTTACTCCGCTCAGACGCTTTCAAAAATTCCACATATCTTGGTGTTTCCTCTTCACCTTTTTGTTCAGGTTTTCTGAATCACCTGCAGAGAAAGAAACCGACCCCGATCTTCCACCTACGTACAGAACATATACAGCTTAACTTTCGTTTTTGAACAGAATAAAACTAGAACTTCCCCCAATGTGTCCTTTGTGTGACTATGCATATTAAATATTACCATGCATTCTGTTTTCTTCATATTCAACATGAACCCTTTCCGTTCACTTTCTGTCTCAAGAAAGGCTGAGATACTCAATAAAGGTTGTCCTCTCTCAGAAATCAACTTCAGGGCTCCCATGTGCGACAAAGAAGTTGCCTAATCCCTACACCACAGACACCAGTTAACAGGTTTCGAACTCATGACCTTTTGGGTACGAGCCCAACAGCCTAACCACCCGGCACTAGACAACCGACCCCACTGCATAAATCCATCACGCCCTGCCTCTCACATTTCCACCGATGCCTTGCTCTTTATCTTTCTTTAAGTTTTTTAGGACCATGTCCCTGACAAGAGAGATTTTACACTTCATTTTTAAAATACATACATTCCGGCTTCTTTTTCTTTCTGTATTCCACCACTAGGCCGCAAGGGTAGGCAGTTGTAAGTTCCTCCCACTCACAGGGCAGTTGATTTTACATTGTCCACACCCATCAAGAAGCGTGTGTTCCTTATCTTGCAGGCTGCCTGCATTGCTGTTTTTAAAGTTATTTTACCTGTCTACTTTGCTTCAGCAGTCTGCTTTCTTCAGCTTACAATAGCCAGGATGTCTTTAAAGTGAACAACAGGGACGTTCAAGCACTGGGCAATCATCACCCCAGCAACAATAGTAGAAATTCCCTGTCATACGTAACCAGTACATGCATCAATTACTTTCTCTCTGAGGAGCGGTTAGGTTTCTTGTTTGTTTTGTTTTGTTTTATGTGTGTGTCTGGATCGGTGTGGGGGGGGGGGGTGTTCCGCACCCTTCGACAACGCAACTTATATCATTTAGGAGGCGGGTTTCCATCCCGCCTGTCAGGGACAACAGGAGCCGAATGGGATGCCATAATACAACGTTTCAGCAGAAAGACCGAGGTAATCGATAAAAATTCTCCCCACACAGGAATCGAGCTCAGGCCTAGAGCGTGCGACGAAGAAATGCCTAACCTCTACACACACACACACACACACACACACACACACACACACACACACACCAGTAGTAGTGCGTTACCCAGAATAACAGGCTGCCAAATAGAGGCCGTGTGGTAATCACTAATTATTATTCTGGATAGGCTTGCACTAATTGAATGCACTAATTGCATAACAGCACTCGGAAGGGGATAGATGAAATAAATGTGAGCTATCATGGTGAAATCAGGCGCTCGTCATAATAATGACATCGACGATACTGGCTTTTTTTCCGACGGCTTGGCAACTTTTATCGATTTTTTGTGTTTTAACTCAATACCTTCGATCTATCTCCATTTAAAGGAACACTATTCTGTACTGATTTTTTTCAGAAAAACATCGATTTAAGGAACAAAAAATGTAAATTTTCAGTTTCTAAGGACTCTCAAGCTATGAAAGTCACCAAACTGTGGTGGCCATTTTCTTGGTAATTTTACCGCTGAAACCAGGTGACCTCCACCTCCTTCAATCGCAAATATTTCGACTTCTCAAGGGGTAGGGGGTTTTCATCAAAAGATGGACAAAAGGACAAGCTTTAACTCCACATGCCGAAACACTGACGAGTGCCTGATTCTACCGCGTTGTGACACAAATGAAAGGTTAACACAAGCGCGCTAAATTACTGAGATGTGTGTTTTTTGTAAGGGGGAGGGGAGGGGCGTAGCTCACGCTGACAAAGATCAAAACGAATTCGCTAGCATATTATTGGGGTGAACTTTTGAGAAACATGCAACGGAAAAAATGGAGGCACTAACTTTATGAGGGTGTATAATTATGAGTGTATAATATATACAGTCTGTCAACGGCTCTGGAAGACGCATTGTTTTGGGTCAATTTTAAAAAGCATAACAATTACTTAGTTTTTCATACATAAAGTTATTTTTCAATTAGATTTTTTTTTCAGTTAAAACTCTTACAGGCGGACTGCAACACTTGTACTACAAAATGTTATACAAATCTGTGTTTCTGATTCGTGTTTTGAGCCGAACTGAAATAAATGTAGATTCCAAGGCTCTAAATAGGAAGAGATCTTATATCAAATACTTGGTCCAGGTGTTTAGATGGCGCCACTGGTAGGTCCTACATCTTTATTTTCCTTATGTTGCTACTGTCTGTACGTCTGTCTGTCTGTCTGTCTGTCTGTCTGTCTTACCATTTCCTAGCACTAAATGACTATCATTGTGTCAATGTGCTTCTCTTTACTTAAACAAAGATGCATCGTCTGAATTTGAGGGGGGGCGTCGTGGTGAAATCAGGCGCTCGTCTAAATAACAAAATCGAAGAAACGGATACCTTTTCCGCCCATTAGGCAATTTTTATCAATACTATTTACTTATTTATTAGCTCTGCACCATTTATGTCCGTTTTAAAGTACATTTCTGGGTGAAATTTACTGAAAGACTTTGATCAAAGGTATATGAAATATAAATTCGCAGTTTCCAAGAACTCTCAAGCTTTGGAAGTGATCAAACTAATATTATATGATATATAAGTATGCAGTACACACAAACCTACGAGCGAGTGAGAGAGGGGGAGAGGAGGGGGAGGAGGAGGACGAGAGAGAGAGAGAGAGAGAGAGAGAGAGAGAGAGAGGGGGGGGGGGGGGCTCTTGTGACATGCATATATAGATGGGAAACAGAACATCGTTTATTTCCAAGTTTTTATAATGAAATATGTGGAAGCCCTGTAACAAGACGTTGCAAGGAAACAAAATATAGATTCTAGTTTGTTCACTTTCGTTTGTCCTCGTTGAACAAAAATTTTTGTTTATTAATTATGAATGTAATGTGTCTGTGTTCACGAAACTTTGTATAGATCTAGCACCTTTGCAGACCAGCGGCCAAACAAAACCTTTTTTTTTACAAAAGTAATCTTGATGCAGTCATAAAAATGTGTTTTTGGGGGTTCTTGTTGGTGGTGGTGGGTTTTGTTGTTGTTGTTTTTTGTTGTTTGTTTGTTTGTTGTTGTTGTTGGGTTTTTATGTTTTGGAGTTTTTTCAACTTACGAACTACATCAAATACCGCACTTTGTGTGCAGTTGCAGGATCACTACAATAAACGATTTATATAAATGTTGCCTACAACTTGCTCTTTTAGACCGTGCCCCCCGCCCCGGGATTTCAGTCTGAGCTTGTAGATTTCCTCCCTAAACAGTTTAGATGTCCCCACGCGAGTCTCGAAAAGTATGCACACATCTTTTGGACCGCGTTTCACGGGTGTGAGTTAAACTAGTTTAAGTGTGGTTTTAATCAAAATAAGTTAACTTTGTTACGTTTTAGGTGTATGATGTAAATCCCCTATTATTTCTTATCCCGATTGAAGCTCACTCCAAAGAAAACGTGTCAGAAAAGTAGTTTACAGTAGTGACCTCCTATAATGGGCTTTCAGATTCTGTTGGTCATCCAATTTTTAGGCCGCGTGCAAAGATACATGTACGAGAATATTAAGCAGAGCGATGTATTGTATCTCGTTTTAATGCTGTCATACGAAAGTGA
>NW_004797364.1:1455936-1458536 GCF_000002075.1 Aplysia californica
TAAAATAAGCGAGAAAATGGCTGCCAAAGGTGGCTGACTTTAAAGATGTCGCGCCAAAAAATATCGATGAAAATTGCCCAACAGTGGAAAAAATGTCGGTTTCTTCATATTCACTGTTTTGATATTAGTGCGCGTCTAATTTCACCTAGACGACATAAATAATGTGGAGCAGAGCATACCGGGGTGCCCAACAGCTACTCGTGAGCGCTATCGTATAGACTGACACACAAAGAACGAACAACGCTGAACCAAGGAGCTTCTCACACACAGAGAAAAACAAGAGCACCGGACCCAACTACTCGCAGTTTGAACGGTAACTAAAGCAGCAACGAAACAAAATCAACAGCAACAGCAGCAAGAACAACAACAATAATGATTATGATGTGATGTTGATGACAACAACACGACGGTGACGACGAAGACGATGATGATGGTGATGATGATGATGATGATGATGATGAGGAGGAGGAGGAGGAGGAGGAGGAGGAGGAGGATGATACAGAAGCTTTGCCGTACTTTGATGATGATGATGATGATGATGATGCTGATGATGATGGACATGGTGTTGGTGGTGGTGGGGATGGTCCACCATACTTCTCGACTCGTAGGTTGAGGAACACAGAGGAAGCCAGCTGGAAGCCCGACACTTTAGCGGCGTGAGCCAGGGGTCCTTCTGCAGTCGCCATGCCGTGCTTTAATGATGCCACCCGGCTCATCTGAAATTAATAGTTTTGGTTTTGTTAGTGTAGGCGTTTTACGCCCCCATCGACTCGACACTGTTTAGATAATTTAGGAGGCAGGAGGCGGGCTGAGAGGATACAACGACATCACAACAGAAAGACCGAGGTACTCGATAAAATTAATTGTCCCCACTCAGGAACCGAACTCGGGTCGCCAACGTGCGACAGCGTAGTGCCTAAACGCTACGCCACATAGGCAGGCCATGTCATCTGAGAGGAACATCAAATGGAAGAAAAACTCAAAGCTTTACAGTAGTAAAAGTAACGTGTAACATCCCCTAACCCCCCCCCCTCCCCCCTTTTTTTACTTTCACCATGTCTTTGCGAATCATGAATCATGATGAACACATCTCGCTGTTTAGAATTCTGTAAAACATAGCTGAACCCCAATGTGAACCTATCCCCCCCCCCCCCTTTTTCCTCTTCAACAGAGACCCATGGGTATAGCACCAGACAGCTGGAGAAACATTTTGAGCATTTTGTTGGCTGGAGAGACTTAAAAGCTCATCAAAACAACCGATGTTCAGAATGCCCCATTGGGATTCGAACCAATGCCATCTTCTCCGTAGTCCAACATGATACCGACTGAGCTATCGACATGGAAGGAAAGAAATCTACAATTTACACTAGTCAACAAATTCCATCAGCTATCTGCCACCTAAGATCTATTATGTGTATTTCAAGTAATTATTTTGGGATCGGTGATTTATTCAGATCTGCAGTCAGATTTGCGCTAGCACGCCAGGTTAATTATATTCAGAGTAGCCTACCCAGGTTATTTTCCCTTATTTAACACTATCATAAAAATAACATGAAGGAGAAAAATAAACCACAATTAGCCACATGTTTATTTCTATTCTTAACATCTTTTATGAAAAGCTTAGGAAGTATCACACCTTTCCGTTGTGGTACCACCAGAGCTCCAGACCAGTCGGGGTCAAGCCTAAAGCGGAACTGTGGTAGCATTCGATTTCATAGGGAGTTCCAACCTTGACTTTCTGATATTTGAAAGCTTCGGTCTCGAATGTGTTCAGAACGACGAGGAGACACAAGAGCAGAAACTGCAAAACCTTTCCGGTGGACGCCATGACCCCTCACTTCCTAGATCTCGTCCTGGGTTGATATCAATAACAACAACAGACTAAATCTCGTCAGAGTCACAGTTGTGGTTGGTATATCGAGCAGCAAGTTCCAAGAGGTAAGGCCCTTAGATTTGGATATTCGGTTGTTCGGTTGACTTGACCTTGAAGGTTTCTTTTAAAAAGAGAGAGGGAGGGGGGGGGGGAGAATCATCAAGCACAGTGTTACAAAAAAATGTCTAAAATACACAATGTACACCTATATTGCAGATCCTTCAAATATGTGTCATGTGGCATATTACCCAATGCATCACAAGCCTCCAAGATACCTAAATACATTTGAAAAAAGAGTACGAGTAGGCCACAACTCACTCACTCACTCATACACTCACTCACTCACTCACTCACTCACTCACTCACCTATAACTCACTCACTTACTCACCCACAACACACCCACTCATTCACTTACTCGCTCATTCATTCACTCACAACTCACTCATTCACTTGCTCGCTCACTTACTCACTCACTCGCGTTTAATACTCGCTCACTCACTCACTCACTCACTCACTCGCCCACTTATTCAGTAGTGCAGAACAGAACCCTATTTCACATTGTCAATGTGGGTGATTTTTCTCTCTGCATCCGGACTTTTCATTCAGCTATTTTTAATAATTGTTTTCTTCAGAATGTTCTTACCTTCAGTCTGCTACATGGACCGGTTTTTAAAAACTAAACACTTTCAATACTCACTCACCCATTCTTATTTTGTCGTCTGAGCT
>NW_004797364.1:1458636-1462538 GCF_000002075.1 Aplysia californica
CACACACACACACAGACACACTCACACACACACCCACACACACACACACACACACGCGCGCGCGCGCACTTCTCCCCTCCCCCATGAGACATATAGCTCAGCAGCCTGTTATCTTTAAGTCTTTAAGTAAGCAGATTGTTGTGACGTATTTCCGGCGTTCACAACTTCCGTGTCTTTCTACCATATCAACTGAGGGAAGATTTTAATCAGCATTTGAATAAAACCAGACCTCTCCCACGAACTCCAGTTATCATCCCATTATCGGTGTCACCACACACAGGGGTTTCTAATAATCCCAAGCGTCGTGCTACCATTAAGCCAACTAGACAAGAAACCGCCAGGGACCTACGTGTCAGTAGTGAGGAGCTTAGAGTAACTGACAATAATAGACTTTAGTTGGAGAAGACCAGTTTGGTTCCCCTTTTCCATTCTTTTCTTTCGTTGTAAAGTCGCGTTAGTCTCTTTTTCTTCTTCTTTTTCAAGTACCAGATCAGAAACATCTTCGGCAATCATGGTTCGTCACTCTTTTTTCTGCTCTCTTTCCCTCAAAATAGGTATGCATGTATTAGCCTTGTTTTTTCCCGTCCCCCATCTTTTCAAGTTCTTGAAGTAATTGCTATTCTAGGTCTAACTACCGCCTTCTTTAGACTGTTGATGTTTATGTTCCATTGAGAGCACGATGTTCGAGGCCTATAGATCTAGATCGTTTCAAACATCTTTGGAACTGCATCCGTCTCTTCCTAATGTTGTTATCAGTGCAGTGGCCGTCATTTGCTGGCTTCTTTCCACAGTACGGTCTCATTTCTTCTTCTTCCACGAAACTCTCTACAGTTTCCAAGAAGCAACAATATTTTGTTGTCTCTAGTTAAAGTTCATTGTTTAGTACTATCCCCCAACTCAACCTCACCAGCAGTGACCAGTACCAGCGTGTGGGCCGTCTATGTTTGTGGCATTTTGGATTATTCTTGCATCTATGTTTTATGTATCTGACATGACTAGCGTACGCCATTGTAAAATGAATTTGCCAAAGGGGTCAATAAAGTTATATTATTTTTATAAATTTTATTTGTCTGGCTATTAACCCTATCCGTACGCCATGGGGTCATTTTGTACCCCCGGGGTTGTATTCTTCACATTTTAGAATAATTATAGTTCGAAGATCTCTTTGAAGTTTTCAGTTTTTCTCAAAAAATCATTTTGGCAGACTGCTATGCAAAACGTACGGATCGGATTAACGAGTAAATTTCCTCTTTGGAAAGTTGTGGCACAGACTTCCCCACGTTGTATGGATACGATAGTAAAACACGACGTACGGATCTACATGGAAGTAAGAAACAACGTGAAAAATGACCACCCTCTGCACTCTACACTCTACCATCTTTAGCATAACTCTAGTTGTAGGGAAAATGGATGGATCAATTAGGATGATGAATAAACAATTATTAAGTTTATTTTCAAAGAATTAAAAAAACGGCAACAACAAAAACAACGTATTACGTCTAATTATATTATCCATTCTTAACGTCTCACACTCTTCCATACCTATGAAGCTGAAGCATAGTATATAGTCGGCCAGCTGTTCCTGTGCACTTATTAACCCAAGATGTTTATACCCCCCCGAAAGTTTCAAAGAGATCTTCGCACTAGAAGTATTCTAAGCTGTGAAGAATACAACCCCGGGAGTACAAAATGACCCCAGGGCGTACGGATAGGGTTAATCATTGTGTTGTAAGTATTCCTGTGAACTTTTAAGAATGCATCAGAATAACATTGAGTTCATTGCTTCCTACCAACTCCCTTACGAAATCCCCAACATATCTGCCACTGTATTGTCTGCCTACTAAAGTCCCCTCATCACTTGTCTTGGCCCGCTAGAATAAGCTAATTCTAACAAGGTCACCGTAGCAGAGACTGTGCCCACCATTTCGAAACTTCACTGTGACATTAAAGATGGTTCCAGTAGGGAACAGGATAGCGGGTATCCACATCCCTCGTAACTATTCAAAGCAGAGGAAGATAGGACTAAAGTCAACATTTGAAAAAAACAACTCAACTATGACGTTTTAATAATTATTTACATAAACACCATCCCACATCATCATTTATCACCACCTCCACCGTCATTTCTAAAATCTTCATTGCTCTTAGCTCCTTCACACACATCTATAATATTATCTTGAACATCTATATGTAACAGTTACATGTTATAACAAGTTTGTATGTAATACACTATTGGACACTGTCATACGCATATTTTCCTACTCATCAGATAGCGTCAATATCATAAAAATGGGCAAGGGACAAAAAAACCCCATTTAGTTACAATCAGAACACATAGTACATTGTACGTATCTAGCTTAACACTTAATGTTTATAGTTACTGTTCATTTATATTATTATGCATGTAACTATGAGCCTGTTTGTGAATGAAAGCATACCATTGTACGAGGGGGGGGGGCACGTAGTCTGTGGTCAAAATATGAAGAAATAAAGATATTTAGAGCTTTGTAACTTTGCACACATACCTTCGTTTCTCTAAATAGTCACCATGCTGAGTAATACATGTACATTTCTGCCACTTCTGTTTGACCTTCAAAAGTCCTTGAGAAAAAATGACCGAGAATGGGCCCCTAACCAGTCTTCCCCAGCCTCAATTGCGTCTTCGTTGTCATGGAAACGACGTCCTTTCAAAGACTTTTTAAGATCAGGAAACAGAAGGAAAAAAGTCTGAAGGTGCCAGGTCTAGGTGAATAAGCTGGGTGTGGCAGGATTTCAAAGCCGCACTGTTCTGCTGTCTGGACTGTTCGTTGTGCCCTGTGCACAGGGGCGTTGTCTTGCAATAGGAGGACCCGATTACGGAGCTTTCCACGCCTTTTTCTCACCAATTCGGACTGTAGTTTTTTCAGCAAATCCGAATAGTAGTCCCCTGTGACTGTTTTCCGTTTTCCAGGTAGTCAGTCATGATGATACCTTCACAATCCCAGAAACACGACTTGACGGCGTTACCTTTGTCTTCTTTGGTGAGGGAGAAGAAGGGGTTTTCCATTGCACGGAGGACATTTTTTGTTCTTGATCAAAATGATAAATCCATGTTTCATCCATAGTCACCATGTTTTTTAAGAAATTTGCGTCATTGGACTTAATTCGAAGGAGAGTTTTGCAGGACTCAACCCTCTGCTTCTTTTGCTCATTTGTCAAAAGGCGGGATACCCACCGTGCAGACACCTTATTCATGTTAAGATGGTCAAGGAGAATCGTTTCAAATGACCCTACAATGATTTCCGTTTCACTTGAGAGCTGTTTAACGTCAGTCTTGTAAAAACCAGTTTCTTCACTATGGATACATTCTCTTCGATTACCACAAAGGATGGGCGCTCTTCACGATCTTCATCCATCACCGACATGAATCCAGATTTGATTTTGCTTACCCAGTATGTCACAATATTTTAACGAGGACATTTGTCACCATAATCTTTGACCATTTCCTGAAAAATGTCTGACGGGGATTTTCCTTGTAAGTGTAAAAAACTTGATAACTGAGCGATATTCAACAGGCTATTTGGCACAGTTTCAGCAAAGAAAAACCAAACGTTTTTGTGCATAGTTTTATTGAACACGCTGACAAGTGCCTTCTGTGGTCCTCAGAAATTGTCTAAAGGCTGGTGAAATTTCATTACTCTGCTATGACTCCTTCATACCCTGATCAAAGACTCATTGAACCCCCCTCGTATTACATTGTGTATTATGGTTATGTGCACAGATTGGTGCCGAAGAGACGATGTGAGAGGGAGGAGTATGTGTGTATATGGGTGTGTACATTTTTTGTGCATGTATGTATGTATGTGTGTATCTGTGTGTGCATGTGTGTGTGTGTGTGTGTGTGTGTGTGTGTGTGTATGTGT
>NW_004797364.1:1463768-1466440 GCF_000002075.1 Aplysia californica
TTTCTGGAGGGGGGGGGGACAAAAAGTGATGAGGAGAATATGTAAAATAATAATATGCTCAATAAAATGCCTTGAAACGTTTTCATCTATTAATTATTCAAATCAAATTGTTTTACACTTTAATATTTAACATCAAATTTTGAGTAAAAGTTCAAATCAAAGTTTTAAATTGAAAAGATCGGCTCAAAAACGTTTTTCTTCTGATTCCAGTAGTTTCAAACATGAACATTCATAATTTAAGAATTAGTTTAGTTTTGTTTTGCTTTTCCTCTGTGCAATCACACGGGTGAATAAGTGCTGGTCCACGTCGCGAATTCGATTTGTAACGTTCATAATTATTCAACTTGTCAAATGTTTGAGGGTATTATGGTAAACCCTCACGGTAATGAACCGCTATAAAAAATATACATGTATAAATAAATCCTTTCGTTTTGTGGCTGATGACTCGGTTCTGGAAATTATCATGGAGCCAAGTTTGGAAAACATTGACTGTACGGGGTGTGGCTACATCCTGCTGAATCCGTGCTACTCATTATAGCAGCCTCCTCCTTAGACTTAGACCTGCCTAGAATTTCTTTCGGACCGCAACGTACCGTTCACTTGTCACACTAGCGGTCTTGTTGTTCTCCTCAAACGAGAGTGGACCAATAATAGCGTGGCTGCTGAGTGCCACCTAATCTGTGCACTTCTCTGTATGAAATGTGGGCTTATGAGCACAATCACAATCGGATGGGTGAATGGCCCATAATACAGAATTTTTAAAACTGATTTGCAACTATATATGAAAATGAGGTTGATCCGAGACCCATATTAACGATTTGGTTTACCCAGTCTGGGTCTTTTTCAAACTGCTGAACGAACCATAGCACAATATTATGTCGACACGTGATGAGATGTCTTTATAGTTCAGTTGTTTAGGTTGTTTTTTGGGGGGAGTTTGTTTGTTTTGTTGGGGGGGGGGTTGGGGGGGGTTTACCGCTATACAATACGTATGCTGAGTGATAATATCGCAAGCTATCGCAATAGGTTCGAGCCTCCGTTCGGACACGCATTTTTTTCGCTCCCTCCTGCCCATCCAGCAGTAATGGGTACCTGACTTCGAGTTGAGGAAGTAAAGGCGGCGTGGAAAGGAACTGGCCACCCTACTTACCACAATATGCCGAAGGCACAGGAAGTTGTCTCACTAACAATAGGCAATTCCTAATGTCCGGATCGGATGAGGGAACAACTTTACTTTACTTTTTTATCGTAGTACATGTATCCTTAAAATGGACTCACGCAGGGGTCCCCTACTCAACAAGTCAGCAGCCTAACTGAAATGTTAGGATAGATAAGCAATAGGTCTTTTTTTTCCTTTTAAGCACCACTCTGTACCGCAATAGTAGATTCTCTCATTGATGAAAAAAATAATATTTATTTTTCTTGACTGTGTTAAGGATCTCGACGAGTCAGAATGGCAACGATCCTACTTTAAAAATAGTTTGTCAAAATTCAAAATCTAAATGATGAATAAACCAAACAAATGTACATAGTTTACATAGATCTACTGTAGGAACAACTTTTTCAGAAAAATGATTTTTTCCTCTCCTGAAAAAAAATTAGCTTTCTGGACTAACACTTAGAGTGTTTGAACAGAGTACCGATGATAAGAATAACTGGGACATTTATAAGATAAAAACGAGCCTGTAGCTTACAAGAGCGCTGCTAACCACCCTTCCATCTTCACCAAACACAGATATTTATTATTATTATTATTGTCGAAAGTCTACTTACTTTGTTGACGCGTGCCTCACACTCACTCACAGAATCACCGCCTGTTCACACCGCGGACGGGCCTGACTAACTAACACCGGCACGTGGGAGTGGGAGTGGGAGTGAGGCGGTGCGGGTGGGGGTGGGAGTAGGGAGATGGGAAGGGGTGGCGCTTGCACAATAATCTTAGTGGGTGTGCACAATCTTCCAAGAAGAACTGACTGTCCCTGCGTTCTGGGTTGCCGTCCGATTTGATTTTGAGGGATATAATAGTATAAGTCTTTACATCAAATAACACTTTTGAACACTTTATTTGAAATCAAAACCCTCAGAAAGCATTGAATATTGTTTAAAAATACAATATTATACACTTAACATGCCTGAAATGTATAATATTATAATCCATACCCAAGTCTCCATGACATATTGTTCTACTGTGTACAGCAATGATGATGATGATGATGATGATGATGATGGTGATGATGATGATGATGATTTTTGGTTTGTTTGTTTGTTTGTTTTTTGTTTCCCTAATGGACTTGGTGGACTCCACGAAAAAATCTTCGAGCAAGAGCGAGGCTTTTTTTCGGCTCCATTGTCAAAATACTTAGAGGCACCTGTACTCGTCCAAGTAACTCCATTCGAATTGCCATTGTTCCTGGACATTCAAACATATGTGTGACATCCTCCTTTTCATGGCCGCATCTTCGGCAACGTGAGCTGAGCTCTTAATTTACAAAATTCTTATACCATCTCAAGCTCAAATGATGGTCCGACCGCAGTCTCGCTAGCTTAACCTGGTCCCAGCGACCTGTGATACTTTATGATGATGATGATGATGATGATGATGATGATGATGATGATGATGATGATGATGATGATGATGATGATGATGATGATGATGATGATGATGATGAACT
>NW_004797364.1:1466558-1467655 GCF_000002075.1 Aplysia californica
TTTTCCCTTTCAAATTTCCCAGATTCAAGAAACGCCCCAGTCAAGATTCTCATGTTCATCCACACCCTAGTGTAGCACGAAGTCTCCTGGGCTTGCACTTTGATCACGGGCGCTGTATGTGAAGAGGCCAATATTACATGTACCACAAACGTTGGAAGCTCATCGCAATCTGAACCCTGTCTGATACAATATGTCATGATACATTTTATCATTTTAGGTTTTAATTGACAAACCCAACGTATAGTGTTTAGTTTTAGTTTTAGTAAGAGTTTAACGGCATTTGCAACGCAGTAGGGTCATATAAGTGCCGGAGGTTAGAGTTCTTACAAGAGAGTAACAAACAGAAAAAGAAGGAGGGGAGATAAAGACGATAGATGTTTAATAGGAAAGAAGTAGCAAACCACCCACAACGTGTAGTGTACGATCATGCGGGACCTGACTAGTTGAATAAGTGTGTGCCTCAATTCGTCCGCCATGCCCCGTGCTTAGCTTACAGTTAATTAATAAATTACATGAATTACGCCTCGCCATCAACCACATAGTTGGGGCGTCCGGTTTGAGGAACGGGGTGGGAGGGGGTGGGGGTAGGGGTGGCATGTTAGTTGGGCACGTAGACGGTGAAGGACATTAATTTATCAACTAAAAACGGCTGGGATAAAAATTGGGAGACCAATTTCATTCCTAAGGCCAATTGCAAAGACCATATTGTACTGCCTGTAATTGCAATAATTGCGCTAATGGTCATGTGTAATGATTCAGCTTCTTGGTTACGCAAAAGACTTGCTGTGCATTACGTGAACAGATGTGATGTTTGTGCGTGTGAGTGTAGATCTATGTTGGGGGGGAGGGGGGGGGGCAAGAGAAGACGGGGAGAGAGAAAGAGAGGAGAGGGTGAAATCGTAGAGGAGGTGATAAGAGAAAATGGGGAGGCTGTGCATGTGAAAAAATTGGGAAACTAGGGATAGACCTGAAAAACAGAATTTAGATGAGGTATGAGGTAAACAAGCTCACATGCACATACGCACGCGCACGTACACGCACGCACACACATACACACACACACGCACACACACACACACACACACACACACACACAC
>NW_004797364.1:1467775-1481174 GCF_000002075.1 Aplysia californica
ACACACACACACACACACACACACACATACACACCACATACACACATACACACATGCACACACACGCGTGCGTAAACACAATATAATAAATAGGCCTACTTCGTCCGTCAATGTCTGGCGATGACCAATGCATCCGTAGAGGAGAATATTTCTCAAGCGGAAAGAAGAATTATAAGTTAGGATGATCCGTTGCTTCTGCTATGGCCAATGAGACCAGTTCTGGCAGAGGAAAGCTTCCCAAAAACTGAGCTCTCAGAAGCTCCACATTCCCTTGTGGATGTGAGCAGCTTGCGGACTTCACTCTTGGTTTTAGCGTTTATTATTCTTGGAGCCTCCATAATTATGACTTGTTGCCCCTTGTGACTGCTGCTCTCCTGATTTGTCTGCCAGGAGCTATGCTCTGTCACGTCGAAAAAACTATGTTGAAGTCATTCAGAGACTTTTTTCAGGGTGTCTTGAAAGAGCTTTTTTGGTGTGCTAGCTTTATGTTTCCCTAAAGGCAGTCTGGAATAGCATACCGCCTTTGAATTTCTGATATCAGGCATTCTTACGACATGACAAGCCCAGCAAAGCTGAGCTCTATTGAGCTTAGAAAACGGGACTCTCAGCATTTGCCCTTTCGGGAATTTCGGTGTCAGGTATTTTATCGCTCCATTTGATGCCAAGAATTCCCCTGAAGCATTTCGTGTGGGAATGATTAAGCTTCTACGTACACCGTCCAAGTCTCAGCGCTGAATAACAGGCCTGGGGAGACCAAAGCATTGTAGACTCTCGCTACCTTACAATTACATTTATTGGCCGTTTTGAGTTACTAAAACCATGAAGCCAGAAACCAAACGTTTTATCTGCTATATCAAAATCATAAGAATGTTTGAAGTCATTATCAATATATTTTATTCAAATAATTTCTTTCGAAAAAAAAATTATGTCAAATTTCTCCAAACTAGGTACTGAGGAGATAGAACTTTGTAATTCTAGGGTAGCGACCTGACAGGACTAACCGGGACAGAGTGGGGTACAACAAACCTACAGACATGCGGAGATACTCGATTAAACAAGACTTCCTTATACAGGAATCGAATTCACGTCTGGGGGCTCTCGTGGCCTAGAGGTTAAGATCTTCGCCTCTCATTCAATAGGCCCCGTGTTCGAATCCGGAGAGCAACGGAAAATTTTCTTCTCTAAAATGTTCTCTTTTCACCCCCTTTCCTGCTCTCTAGCAATGTTCTATCGTCTGCTTTCGTCTCCACTCTCTGCCCTCACCTCCTTTGCCCCCTCCTCCGGGGCTGTGATTCTTTCTCCAGCCTTTCCACTGCTACTCTTTGGCTCCTTCTTACTGCTGTCTTTCAGGCCCACCCCAGATCTTATGGTAGGAAAGATCTACACCTTGCCTTCTCGGACAAGGGCGAAAAATCTCAGAGGTCCCGTGTGTAAGTTGCGCACGTTAAAGATCCCTCTGTGGTCCAAAAATCGATAAGAGTAGGCTTCGGCCACCACCCGGGCAAAATTGAAAAATTTCTTCCTACTGAAAATATTAATGCGTCCCGTGTGCTCATGACCTTATGTAATTGTAAGCGCCGTAAAACACTTACCAAACCCCCCCCCCCCCCCAAAAAAAAAGAAAGAAAAAGAACTCACGTCTTCTGCATGCGAAGACAAAGCACCTAATCGCTAGGCCACAAACGCCGGCTAGACAGCAGATTATTTCACACATTTTGATTTAAAGACAGTCCAGCATCAAACCATGGACATTCCACTTCCGGAAAAAACAAACTGTTTTAATGCTTCTTGAATACAGTAACAACCAAAACGAAAAGAAAGATATATCAGTGTTCCAGATATGCTTTAATCATTATTAATAATTCAACTTTTGGCAGAAGTAAGGTTGAACCGACGTCAAATCTTTAGTTGAAAAACACACACACACACACACACACACACACACACACACACACACACACACACATAAAAACCAAAATCATCTTAACACCTAACTAATGAATTCAGAGGTAAAAAAAAAAATGAAAACAAAACAAAACAAAACAACTAGGTTCTATTCTATGATAACTTATTCAAACCGTATTAATAGTTAAAAGCAGACAAAAGCCCTGATTACGTGTGATTACTCTGAACGGAGAGTCTCGGCTGTCTGGCGCAGCATTACAATAAATTAATTGGTCGAGAGATAATTCATCAAAATACTCGTAGCAATGTATGATGGAACTTACGTCAAAGTGTGTTAAGGTCTACTGTAATAATATAATTAAATAGCGTTCGTATAACGCCAATTCCCGCTCAATAACAAGTTCTGTAGGCTTTACAATCCATGGCGTCCAGGTAAAAATGAGGCGCTCGTCAAAATAATGAAATCAAAGAAATAAGCATTTTCCTCCCCGTGTGCAATTTGGTTAATGTTGTTTTTTGTTGTTGTTGTTTGTTTTTGTTTTGTTTTTGTTTTATTTTGTTGGGGGGGGGGGTTGGTGGGGAGGGTGTTTTATTACCATAGGTTGGGGTTTTTTTTGTTGAGTTTTGTTGTTCTGTTTTGTTTTGTTTTTTTTGTTGTTTTTTGTTGGGGGTTTTTGCTCAACACCTTTTGTCTATTTAAACACACATTTCTGAGTGGATTTTACTTTTTAAAAACTGCGATCAAAAGCACAAAAAATGTAAATTTGTCATTACCAGGGACACAAAAGCTTTGGAAGTCACAAAACTATGGTGGCCATTTTCTACCCAATTTTACTTTGGCACCTGGTGACTCCTACCTCTTTCAATCGCAATTATCTCGAGTTCTATTCCACATAGATCGATATTTTTCATCAAAAGCAAGACAGACAAACGAGCTTCAAATGATACCAATAATTCCATACGCCCAACAAGTCCGATTTCACCGCGTCGTAACACCATTATTTATCACCCAAGCAAGTCTGCTCCACCTTCGGTACATCGTATTGTCGCGCAATCCAAAGCCAAACGATCAATACACTGTGCACTCCCTCACCATCCAAAGCCTGTTGTACTTGACCCAGGCTTACTGTATAGATCTAGAGATGGGGGTCACATGCATAATATTCTTCCCTCCACATGTCACTCATTTCTTCATGTCGTCCTGTATAAGCTTTTTCTCTGTGTTCTTCTGTTTCTCCCTGTTACTTTCTTTTAACTCTCTCTATCAATCCCTCTTTTTTTGTATTGCCTACACGCACTCTCTCTCTCTCTCTCTCTCTCTCTCTCTCTCTCTCTCTCTCTCTCTCTCTCTCTTTTCATTTGATGGGAAACGAGAAGAAAAACCACACCATATTAATCATCCACACCGAGCTACCACAACACTAAAACACAAGTAGGTATACATCTGAACTCGAAAAAAATATAATAAAATTTTAAACAAGATTTTAATGAAATATTAAAGATCAGTTTGCACCAAATGGGCACGCAATACAACAGACAAACAAAAATACATCTTTTTCAACAGCAGGTTATCTTGTAAGCAGGACGTAAGCAAAGTCATATTTACCAAAACAAAACAAAAATTCTTATAAATGGTTTCTATGACCTCGCCAACAAAATGTGTATCAATTAGGAGGCAGGCTGCTAACTCCCCTGCCAATCACAGCCATTTAGGCTGTGTGAGATACACCTTCGGAAAAAGACAGAGATAATAAATCAGTAACAATTCGTATCTTCCACTTCCACATTATGTAGAGATCAAACTTCATCACTTAATTCTTTGCATGGAAAAGTAAAAAGCCCAACTACTACACCACCCACGCTAATATGAAAAAGAGTAACTGTAATTTACGGCAAAAGAAAGAGAAAGACAAAGAGAAAGAGAAAGAAAGCAAACAGAGAACATAACTTAGATACACAAAAGGGGACATGTATGGAACGTTGTGGCTCGGGATAGCTTGTAAGTTGAAAAAAGAAAAGTACATGTATCACAAGAGCAGATGAGCAAATAAAAAAACCTCTACAATCTCACACCATCGACATATTATTATTTATAATCATAATGTAGGGTAGCTAACACACTTTTTTTTTAGCCAAATGCGAGCCAAGGCTGTTTCACTCTACTACCCCCCCCCCCCTTTTCTCTCTCTTTCCCTCCCTCCCTCTCTCTCTCTCTCTCTCTCTCCCTCTCTCTCTCGCCCTCTCTCTCTCTCTCTCGCCCTCTCTCTCTCTCTCTCTCGCCCTCTCTCTCTCTCTCTCTCTCTCTCTCTCTCTCTCTCTCTCTCTCTCTCTCTCTCTCTCTCTCTCTCTCTCTCTCTCTCTCTCTCTCTCCAGACCTGCCACTCTCTCTTCTAAACACATGAAGATGATGAGGAGGAGGAGAAATGAATGACGCAGACCTGGGTGCCCAGCCCGCCATGACTCATCATGACTCATTGCCTGCATGTGTGTGCTCCCTGCGTCATGTTCAACCACATAGCCCTTATTGAAAAAACACACAAACCTTCTACTTCAACAATTTAAGCAAACTGGACACAGCAGCGCAGTTAGTTAGTGGCAGACGTGAGCCAGACATGGTTCAAATCCATAAGCAACCTGGTTTTCCATTTCCGGCTATATTATTATTTTACCTATGATTCAATGAGAGCACCTTGAAGAGTCTTAATTGTTTTTTTGTTTGGTTTCGTTTGGTTTTTTAATATTTTTTTGTGAGTTGTTTTTGTATTTTGTCGTTAAGTTTAAGTAACAGTTTTACGGCACTTGAAACACAAATAGGTCATATAAGTGTCAAAGATTAGGGGTGTTACTAGAGCGTTACATACAAAGAAAAGAAGGAAGAGAGATAAGGATGATGGATGCCAGACAGCTAAAACGCAAATACTCCCCTTGAAAGAAAAAAAAATTCACAAACATGTCTGACTTTCTGCAACTTAACCACATTCTCCAAATATTGGTTGCATTTACTCTAACACATGCTCTGTTCATTACAATTAAAAACTGGTCCAATCTTAGTGATAAGTACGCTTTTCCACAGACAGTTTAAAGGGCATCCTTACTCCTGATTTATCAGTCAGTCACAAGATGGATGCTCACTAAAATGTTAGCGCTTAACAGCTTGAACTAAGCTATTTTCACAAATTAATTTAAAAGAGACGAAAAGAGCATGAGATTGGATCGATTTAAAAAATTCGGCAGGTATGCTTTTCACTTTGCTTATATGCTCAATGAGTTCCTTAAACATTCTATTTCTAAGCATGGGTTAAAATTTTAGTAACAAAAGTACAAAAGATAAACAAGGGCTTTTGATTTTAGGACAGCGCTGTCATTGTAAAGTGCTGCTACTCTTTATAAAGTTCAAAAGCATGTAAAGGTTATGAAAACAAATATAAATCTAACTGCATTCTACAAGTACACTTGTGACACAATCGTTCTGTCGATGATAATTTGACGCAAACCTTGAGATGCTGGGAAAATAAGCCATAAGTAACACAACACAAAGTCACGGGAGTATGCACTCTTTGCGAAACAAATTTAGGAAGAACATAAAGATGTACATGCTGTACTGTACATGCTGTACTGTACGATTAGAGGCATCCCAGGAGGAAAAACTGTAAGAACATTTCAAACAGACGCTACTCAATCAAAAACTTGCAAATAAAAATAATAAAGCTACAGTTAACCAGATCACCCAACAGTGAAATGAAAAATTAAGAGAAAATAAAAGCAAAAATGGTCCAATTAGTGGGCATTAGAAACATTTGAAAGATGATGTATACCAAAGAGGCAACACTCTGGAAATAACACTTCCTAATAAGCTTAAAATGGAAAATCAAATAGCCTAACCCTTTATGAATGAAACCCTCACAAGCAATATAAAGGATAAAAGAAATTCATAACATTCATTGACAATATTCTGACTTCAATGTCTTTTAACACACATCACATCCATTATTTTTCTTCAGTCTCACACCCGATGTGTAGGCTATATAGTTCTATTGTAGGTAATAAACCATGAAGCCACATCACTCTTTCTTTTTTAGTTTTAGTATTGTTCATGTAAGTGCCAGAGTAACATATATTATAACAAAAAGAAAGAGGAGAAATAAAGATGATAGATGTTTAACCCGATAGATGTTTGGCCCTATCCATACGTCGTGTTTTACTATTGTATCCATACGACGTGGGGAACTCTCACTCTCTACCACTTTCCAATGAGGAAATTTACTCGTAAATCTGATTCGTACGCTTTGCATAGCAGTCTGTCCAAATGATTTTTTGAGAAATACTTAAAGTTTCAAAGAGATCTTTGCACTAGAAGTATTCTAAAATGTGAAGAATACAACCCCGGAGGTACAAAATGACCCCAGGGCATACGGATAGGGTTAATCGACAGGAAAGAAGGAGCAAACCACACCAGAGCATCCACCAGTCATCCACCACCACTTTTATCAAAAGAGCGATAACCTGATTTTTGACAGTTCAGCTGTGTAGACAACACATGCTTATAAGCACAAGTACAGGCACTATAGTGAAATCGGATTCTCCCTATTAAACAACTTTCCACACACACTATCCATTGGGCACAAGAAGATACAACATACCTATCTACTATCAGCGAGTATGCACAAGCGATCGTGAGCATCAAAATATTTTTCAGAGCAATGTTGAGGAATAAACAGGTTTTTTTGTATTGTCTTTCCACAGACACTATAGTCTAGCACGCACATAGCAATATAGATTTCTAGGTCCTGAATTTTTTCTTATATATGTGTGCGTGAGTGTATATAATATATATATAAAATTCAAACATAACAAAAAGATTGCTGTGTTCGTCCTTATTTCACTATGTGGGTGCTAGACTACTTCCATACAGTAGAAGAATGTACTGACTACAGCAAGAATCAGCAAGAACCTAAATTTTCCAGACTGAGCAAAAACATATTGTTTTATTGTGAAGTTTAACATCCTTCCAGACATATTCTAGACAACTTCAAAGACAGCAAAACGAATTATTAACAAGCTGGTTAATAGTGTCATCATATACTCAACATCAAACATGCTCAGACATGCCAATGCATTCAACAAGAGAGACCGGCACATTTTGAACCCATTTTAACACAATACAAAATATATTCCAATACTCTACTGCACATTGAGCAAACGAGGCAGCAGGAAATTTAGACACAGCTCTCAAAATAACAGCAACCACCAGGAGCACAGTTCACTAATAAATTCCTATCAGTCGGAGCAAACAAATCAACAGAAAATAGATAGAAATGAGGAGTAAGAGAAAATGGAAGTGCATTAGATACACCCTGAGCAAAGTGAAAACAAATATTATCCACCTTGCCTTAAGATAGAATCCACTAGGAAAGAGAGGAAGGGCTAAAAGTATTTGGAGGAAAGACATAAACTCGAGCCTAAAGGAGGTGGGATACAGCTAGACAGAGGTGGAGACTATTACCCAAGATAGAATTAGGTGGAGAGCTCTTGTTGTTGGCCTATACTCCGGCACAGGGTGAGAAAGGCTGACGATAATGATGACAATGATAATCTCAATTCATCAGGGCATTACACACGCTGATGTCAGCAGATTTAGTCTCAGTACAATTGCTATGGACTCACTTTCAAAGGTAAAAAAAACCTATAACAATGGAACAAAACTAAAACTAAAATACTTGTTTGACTAACCAGCTAGCACTCTTTATAAGGAATGGGTTTGAAACTTTACAAAAAGGATATTCCTTTTGATTTTCTGTAAGATTTAACAACAGACTTAGAGCTATGAGCCATCTTCACTTGTCTGTTAAAACATGTTCATAGTACCAAAGAAAATGATTAATTAATGCAAGACATTAGCCTGGATTCAGAAATCACCTCAAGTGATCAAACAAAACTATCCTGTGGTAGACAGAGAGAAGAGTCAGAACTTGGTCTCAGTAAACAAACAAGAGAATAATCAACAGTGGAGTCCACTTAAACCAAACACATTTAATCCACATGCAGTACACCAAATGAAAATAAAATCTGATATTTTTTATTTGATTCGATCCACCTCTTTAAACCAAATACTCGCCTAAACCAAAGAAAATACAGTGGTCCCACAGATTTCTGTTTAAGCAGACTCCACTGTACGTGACTCATGAATTAAAACATACTTCTATTATATTCATCACATTAAAACCGTCTGACTAATATATGCAAGGCAGACCAAATAATATACAAGCTGAAGATCAGCACCTCACAGCTTTAAAGAATACTGAAAAGCGGAACATAAGGTCAAAGAAATTATGCCTTGTCTGTAAAACAACTAGCTAAGACCACAAAAACAATAAGCATAAAAAAAAGTTCCAGAACCTTTCCTTGAAATCATATCTTATTTCCCAGTTACATCTTACAAATTCAATAAAATAACACAATCAAAATGTACGGTACGGAAATAATATCGATATCAAAAACAATCTTTCAGGGTCTTGACCTTAAACCCAAAGCATTGTCCCACAACAAGCAAACAAAAAAAAAGTCTGCTTTAAAAAATGTAGTAAATTTTTGGGGGAACATCTTGGAGATATTCCTTGCAATTAACACCTAATTCCCTTTTGCTCATTACAAATATTTCTCCTCTTTGTTGGATTAAAAACATCTCCTGAAAACAAAGCCAGAAAATTAAACTAAACAGTACGATACCACTCAAGGCCACAGTTGTGTTCAAAGACAACAACTTTCTTCACATCACGGACATCATAAGTTTGACATAATAAATTGGCAAAGAGACAAAGTGGAAAGGAAAAAAAATCATAACTCTTTACACTTCCATTCAAATTTGACCCGCAATTTAATATGTTGCTAAAATTGCACACCAAATTATAAGGTGCACCCTAAAAAAATTTTCTTTCTTTCTTTTTATAGTAGAAGTTACTGCGCTCGCAACTGCATAAGGTCATATGAGTGCCAATGCCTTGAAATTGAAACAAATACCAGATTCTTGTGGAATATGAAGTGCACTAAATTCTCCTCCACAGTGCTGGTAAAATAATAATATGTGCGTTTCAAAACATTACAAGATGTACATGAACATAAAAGGGGTGTGACAATGGGTAGATATTTGAAACCCTTTCCATGAGGGTCTCAAGAATGTCACAAAACTGCAGGGTGTGAGGGACGGGAGGGGGGTGTGGGTTGATTTACATCAGAAAAACTTTCTGCATTTGCCATCTTGAACTTGAAGGAATAAAAAAGAGCCTTGGCATTTGCTTAACAATCATCATCTTCACACAGCTCTTCCTCACCCCCAATAACACTTAAGCTAAGCTCACCTTATATCTGATACTATCAACAACCAATCAACTGTATATATGTTGTAATACTAGATGCAAAAAAGCATATGTTACTGAAATTTTTTTAAAAGACATCCCCCACATTTAGCCTCCTCTAAGTCTAAGCTCAAGCGTCGGCAAACTGTTCAATTGTTTCGTGCCCAGAAAGGAAAGTTTTTCAGGAGAGAAAAATAAACTGTTTCAGTCTTTTAAAAATGTGTCTCAACGCGGTAAAATCAGGCACTCGTCAATTTTTGGGCATGTGGAGTTACTGGTATCATCTGAAAGCTGATTTATTTACCTAGCTTCCAATGAAATAAATATCCATTTATCTTGAATAAACAACGTCTGCTGTATAAAACCAGGATCTGAAAAGCAACGGGAGATTTCTAACAATTACAGTCTGTCTGGAGATCAGGAAGCAACAGGACAAGTGCAAAGATCAGGATTTTCCATCCGAAACACGAAAACTATCAAAGCAGATTGTAAACAATTTCAGTCCTTCATCAATGGTTGTCTGAGAAAGATCATAAAAATCCACTGATCCAACTCTATCAGAAATATATAATTCTATGGAGGAAAACAAAACAACAACCGATTGATAGACAGGGAGATCCAAAGAACATGGCCGGGGATTGGGCACGCCCAGATCTCAGGCATATGAAGCACAGCTGACAGAAGGTAAAGAAGATCACCTAGAACAGAGACAGGTGGAGAAACTTTCTTTCTTCCCTATACCCAATACCTGGGCGAAAGAGGCAGATGATGACATCTGAACAGCTGGCCGACAATATTCAAATGGAGAGATATTGATTTCAGTAACAAGCACATCAACAAATAATAAAATAATCATAATCATAGTCATAATCATAATAACTGTAATAAAAATAATAACAATAGACGATTGCATTCACATAGTGCTGGATCCCACACAAGTACAAATTTAGAGTACCAAAATGAATGTCTCTCCTGCAAAGACTTATTTCTTTGTGAGTCGTTGTCTCAGCAACACGCACCAAATCTGAGATAGCAAAATGCACACCTCATTCAAACTACAACATAATCAGCAATGTAACAGAGCCAGTCACTCAAATAAATATAACAACACCATTACCACATATCACCACATGGAATTGAAGAATGTCAAAGATTTTTTATTTTTTCGCAAAAGTAAAGAATAGCCACATTCCACTGATCCATTGTACACATGACTCAAAGAGTGATGTAAACAATGGCAAGGATCGTGCAAGTATGTATGCAATCGAAATTACATATGACTAGAGGGCTATTCTGAACTTTCGCGTCCCATCCCATCCCCAAAACATAGCACAATCTAAAGAGTGCTACCATAGCACGGTCTAAACAATACCATCATAGCACAGTCTAACCGGTGCTATAGTAACACAGTCTACACAGTGCTACCATAGCACTATCAGCTGCCTGGCGGAGATTTTTTCTGTTTCTTTTCCCCATAGACGAAGCCGTAATTTTCCTCCAGCTGATTCTGTTTCATTGATTCACTCGACTCGTCATTGAATGTGTCAAATCCCTGGAAAGAAAATCAATAAAAAGATGTCAAAAATGACAGTTGTGTAAACCCAACGATTACTAAAGATTTTTTAAGAAGGAAAAGAAAAATCTAGAGAAGTCAATAATATATTCATGAAAAGAATACTTTCAAAAAGGGAGAATAAAAATGTGAAGGAGGAGGAGGAGGAGGAGGAAAAGGAGGAGGAGGAGGAGGAAAAGGAGGAGGAGGAGGAGAAGAAAAAGAAGAAGAACAAAGCTGCTGCACAGAAATGATGATGTACGTAAGATTGAGTTAAATTAGACCTGCATGTGAGCCTAAACCAGATTGTCTGAAAATTTTGTGCAACCCCTCCCTTAAAAAAAAAGCCTTTGTGGGTGTCATAAGGAAGGACATCCGAGTAATGAGCGACTACCCCAACAAACACAATAAAGAAGAGACCTAACCCTAACCCTACCCCCAAAAAGAACCTGCAACGGGCCTCATGTAAAAGGGCCAGAACAAGTCCTAAATGGAAAAAAAATAAATTTAAATTAAAAAACCACTCCAAAACAAACAAGGAGCATATAGATCTAGATCTAGATTCTAGATCTATATGGCTTACATCTACATTGCTATAGGGTTTGATACAATAACACAATAGAATTGGAATATGAATCCTCTATATAGATCTAGATCTAGTAATCTAAATAAATCTAGACCTAGATCTAGATCTTGTAGAACAAGTGAATAGGAATAGGCCTTGAACTAGAAATCCGCATCCGATTCCGAACAGAGGGACTCAGCTGAGTCTAGATTCTAGATCTAGATCTAGAATTAGATCTATTCTAGATCTAAATAAATAAATAATTCACGCACCTGATGAAATGCTTATTTTTACCAATATTAATATTACAGCACAACCTATGATAGGGTTTGACACCATAGAATTGGAATATGAATCCTCCATTGAGGTCTATAATGATCTATATAAATCTAGATCTATATTCTATTAGAACAAGAGAGTCGGACTTGAATGAATCCACACGATCTGAACAATTGAATTAGTCAACAAACGAAATTCAAAATGGCCGCTCGAGCACGAAACTGAAAGTAGATAATTTAGGTTGTCGTCCTTTTTCGTATTCGCATTTCTACTGAGGTTCCGACAATTATGTCGGATTCGCCGACGTCGGCAGTCGGCGGTGCGCGCGTCGGCGGTCGGCACGAAAACGAAAGTGCCGACGAAGCCGACGGGAGAAAAATGGGTCACTGGCAGTCGGCCAAGCCTCGCACTACGCACATTGACTGATACAGGTGGGCCTAGCGATAGCATCGGCCGTTTCGTGGGTCGGGTCGCGATTGACGGATTTCAGACGATTGTCGGCAAACATGCAGGTCTAACAATAGAATTGGAATATGAATCCCCCATTGAGGTCTATAATGATCTATATAAATCTAGATCTAGATCTAGATTCTATTAGAACAAGAGAGTCGGACTTGAATGAATCCACACGATCTGAACAATTGAATTAGTCAACAAATTAAATTCAAAATGGCCGCTCGAGCACGAAACTAAAAGTAGATAATTTAAGTTGTCGTCCTTTTTCGTATTCGCATTTCTACTTAGGTTCCGACAATTATGTCGGAAACGCCGACGTCGGCAGTCGGCGGTGCGCGCGTCGGCGGTCGGCACGAAAACGAGAGTGCCGACGAAGCCGACGGGAGAAAGAGGGGTCGCTGGCAGTCGGCCAAGCCTCGCACTACGCACATTGACTGATACAGGCGGGCCTAGCGAAAGCATCGGCCGGTTCGCGGGTCGGGTTGCCATTGTCGGATTTCAGACGATTGTCGGCAAACATGCAGGTCTATTAAATTGACAAAATAAGAAACACATTCAAGAATACAAAGGCCTACAACAGTGGGCAACCTGTTTCGTTAAAAGTAAGAGCATTATAGATGAACGAATGAAACTTACAACGACAAAAATAAATCTGTTTGTTTTTCCATTCTCATCTTCCTGCTGAATCACATGAACGGTTTTATCTTTGTGGAAGGAGTGATCGGCATCAAAACTTAAAGGCTGTGAATCTGGAAAAAAAAAGAAAAATATATTTCACGGTATGCTTTCTCAAACACTGAAATTTCGTTAAAATTTCAAAATTTGGGGGTAGCACATCTGAACAGCGGGCCAATGATAATATTTGGAAAAGAAGGACTCAACATGCACACAGTATTACTTTTTGTGAAAACCAAAGAAAGGATTCAGAATTCAAGTGAGTCGATGAGCACAAATCAAAATAAAGTCAAGCCACGTTGGTGAAATATGTTTCGGGTGAGTGTTTACAGGGGTGTACTTTCTTTCATTTTGACATCAAGAAAATGGGAGGTGGCAACTGATTAGCTTTGCAATGGAATCAATTTTATTAATTATTTTTGTAAAAGTCGTTGCTTTACTCACTAGGATAATGTTTCAGCTATAAGTGTACCAAAAATGTATGTAATATCTTTAAAAAATTTTTGGAGAAACAGATATTTTTCAGTTCCCACCCCCATAAAAAAGCTCAATATGAGAACTCTCTCTCTCTCTCTCTCTCTCTCTCCCTCTCCCTCTCCCTCTCCCTCTTCCTCT
>NW_004797364.1:1481274-1499804 GCF_000002075.1 Aplysia californica
AGAGAGAGAGAGAGAGAGAGAGAGGAAGAGGAAGCGGGCGGTGGAAGAGGGGGTCGGGGTTGGGTCACGCGCCCATAATATATTATTATGTGGTTGCTTTCCGCAACCTTATCTCCGAACGCCAGAAGAAGAAAAAAAGGATTATGTTTTGTTCGTGTGAACGAGTTACACACACTTCAGTCGAGTCAATTCATTAATCATGTTTTTTTATATCTTTTTTTATATTAGTTTTTAACGATTTTAGTTGTAGTTGCATAACCAACTACTTACTGCAAAAGATTTTCCATTTTGTGTGTTCTATGTTTGAATTATCAACATCTTTAATCCACTTTAAAATTAATTTTATCTTTTGCGGGGAAGGGGGGCATCGGACTACTAAAACATTAGTTGAGTGATTTGTTCTTGCTTTCTCGATTTTTTTCTTTTAACTTTTAGGCACCCATTCAGAAAATGAATGAAGAGAATGCGCACAGATTGGTAGACAAATTGAAAAGGAGGGGTGGGGATGGATGAAGCAGTGGGACATTAAAAGAGGTTCAGACTGAAAGGCAGACAAATTAATGGAGAGAGAGAGAGAGAGAGAGAGAGACAGATAAACAGACAGACAGACAGATAGACTAACAGACGGAGAGAGAGAGAGAGAGAGAGAGAGAGAGAGAGAGAGAGAGAGAGAGAGAGAGAATGGTGAGTCGGGTTTACAACAAAAAAAAGAAGAAAGAAAAAAAGTGTCACGCACCCTTACAAGGAGACGGACCCAGTGACTCTGGCGCGCTGTCTGGTCACTTGGCCCCCTCCCGACACGGCGCATTCTTTTACTTTTAGGCTAATCGCAAACAGACACGCACATGTGGTAACACACACACACACACACACACGACGCACACACACTCACACACAAACACACACACAAACACACACACCCTCGCATATATGTGTATCATCACAGACGCGAACACTCTTATGTCTCTCTCTCTCTCTCTCTCTCTCTCTCTCTCTCTCTCTCTCTACCTGATTGTGTTCGATGCCTCTCGTATTCTTTCCTCACGCTCTCCTCCAGTAGCTTCTGAACATTGCCAGGAAGCTCCAAGTCCTCCTCCTCTTCATCCTCTCGTTTCGTAGATGAGATAGTTATCTTCAGCACAGGTTCCTCTGCCCCTGCCTCCTCCCCTCCTCCTCCTCCTCCTCCTCCTCCCACAGCCCCTCCATCATCTGCCAGCAAACCATCATCCTCCACACCTCCAGGAAGCTCATCTCCACCTTGTGAAGTTACATAAAATTTAAAATATTATTCCCAAGTTTGGAAAATTATGAACTCAGCACATCCAAGCTCATGCTTGAAAGATCATGGGTAGGATCCCCTGCCAGCTAAAATGATTCATTCATGGTCAAGGTATTCTACCAAAATATTTTCAGCTCACCATGCCAGATATGGGGAATGGGTACTTAACACCAAGCACTCAACAGAGATTGAAATTCGTGCACAACACATCTGAGCTCTTACCAGGCGTCATCTTACATGTCACTAAGAGGGTAAAAATGGAATGAACATGATGGCAAAGCACACATGAAAGTTTAAACTTACATCTATCTATTCAGGAAGTCTGTATTTGTGTACAGTTAATACTGTTACTGTCTAACACGGCCACCCATTGTCAAGGAGAAAAGTGGCCATTCTTGACAGGTGGCCATCTTACACAGTGCCATTATGATGTAAAAAATACACAAGGGAAGAAATGGGAAGTGGCCATTTGTACAGGTGATTGTTTTATACAAGTGGCCATAGAGCACATTCGAATGTATTCTAGGCCCTCAACAGCCGGTCACTCTCTTAACAACCTTGGTCCAGACACACTTGCCAAACGGGGATCTAGACAAGAACAACCCAACATTCCAACTTCATACAACACTGCAAAACAAATCATTAAAAGCAGCAACAAACGAGACAGGATGAACAAATAGGCCCTTGGAAAGACAGGCAGAACAGTTATCAAACATATGACCACCACAAAATGAAAAAACAATAGCAACCACCTAAGGAGAAAGAAACAGACCATGATCTTCCGCCTACGAACAGAATATAAACAGCTCAACTTCCACCTGAACAGAATAAACCCGGAACTTTCCCAAATGTGTCTCTTGTGTGATTACGCATATGAGACTGTGGATCATCACCTGTTCCACTGCAGAGCCGTAAATGACATCAGAGCTACCCTTCTCCCCCTGAGACCTAACATTGACAACACACTCTACTACAACAACTGCAGCAAACCTGCACTTATCACTACAAGGCATTGGACAGAAGGGCAAGAGCCCAGCTGTTGCTGGATCGATAACAACAACAACAGCAACAACCTTGGTCATAAACACATTCACAGCCAGGTCTCCTTCACCACGATCCAGTGTCTTACCTGCTGTTGTAACAACAAACCCATTCACAAAAACTCCGACAGTCAGCCACAGACTCCACTTGCACCAACCAGGTTTTACACCAATCACTGGGGCATGATAGGCAAGCATCTTACCTCAATGACCATATCCTGCAACACTGTAATATGGCCAAAACCAATGAAGTAGTGAGAACCAGAATTGGAAACGCAATCGGGCTATATGAAGACCTCTTGACTTCAGTGAAAAGACGCAAACTGAAGCTACCCGGGAACATCACGTGATCACCTAAACAGGCCAAGACTTGCCTGCTTGGAACAGCACAAGGAGGGAGTTGATGAGGCAGGCAGAGGAAATGATGAAAAGAAAACATCAAAAAGTGGACTGGCCATGACAGGAACATCATATTGCGGAAAGCTGAGAACTGAAGAGAGTGGAAAAAGCTGGTCGTAAAATCTACCGTGGTGCACCAACGGTCAGCCAGACTACAGACTAAGCGCAGACGAAGTTAACTATGGCCATGAAGTTAGAACCACACCATTCACTGAAACATTGTAATGTGGCCATCTCCCTTACCTTGTGCTGTGGGATCCTGTAGACCAGCGGACTGGGAAGCTGCCGGGTTCTCTCTGCCAGCAGTGCCCGGTCGGGCGTTAGCTGCATGATCCCCGCCCACTCCTCCACCAATTGCAGTCAGGCCAGGGCCTAAAAAAGTTTTTTTTTAACTTTTGAATAACATGATTGTTCAAATAAACAAAATTGTCATTGAGAATATCTGTGCACCAGTCGACAAAATTTAGATAATTTAAGAGTCAGGCTGCTTTGACCCCGCCTTTCAGGTTCAACCCCGCCTGTTGCCTGTGAGACTGTGTTTAGAGCCTTTATTATGGTTCAGCTAGGTGAAAGTTACAGTCCATGACACAGGCAATTAAACATTTATACATGACATTTTATAATATGTGTCACGACTCGTTGGAATCGGGGGCTTGTCATTTTTGGGGCATGTGGAGTTACTGGCATCATCTGAAAGTTGGTTTATTTGCCTTGATTCCTATGAAATAAAAATCCATATATCTGGAATATAACTCAAGATATTGGCAATAGAAGCAAGTGAGGTCGCTTGGTTTCAGTGGTGAAATTAGCGAAAAAATGGCAGCCAAAGTTAGGTAACTCCAATAGCTAGAGTCCTTGAAAACAGAAAAATGACATATTTAGTGCCTTTAATGAACGTTTTTCAATAAAATTCACATGGAAATGTGTTTTTATATGGACATAAAAGAAGTTGAGCCATACAATAAAAATTCGATACAAATTTCCAAGCTGGTGAGAAAAATGCCCGTTTCTCCGGTTTCTGTATTTTGACGAGAGCCTGACTTCACCACGCTGCCTCAGACATATAGTGGAGTCCTCTTAAACTGAACAAGATTAATCCAACAACAGCAGTTCTATTTGAGCAACCTCTCTAAAACGGAAATCCCACAAAACCACCAAAAAAATCCAGCAGTGCAGCACATTTCTGTTCAAGTAGACTCCACTGTGGCGTTAAGCTCTCAGACTTGCAGCCCTAAGGTCATAGTATCAAATCCCATCATGGATTAAGCATTGTATCCTTGGGAAAGGCCCTTTAACAGCTTTCCTCACTTCACCCAGACGAGGATGGGTACCTGGCTACAGACAGCTAAAAATCTTGTCAGTTTGTTAGTGTTTAAGCATTTAATCATCTGCTTGGATTCTTCCGTGAAGCTAAGAATGTTTCCGAGTGTTCTCGGGTCAGCTGGGGTAATAATATATAGATTGTAAAGTGGATATAGCCCGCTGTCGAATTAGGATATACACTATACAAATGCTATTCATGATTATTACAAGAAACTGTTGTACAGATCACTCACGTACCAGCTTTTGGAGGAGGCAGAATCTTGCTTTCCAAGTCAGATTCAAACTCTTGACCATCCAGTTCTGACTCAGGGTCTTCCATTCCTGCATGACAGATTGAGATAAAATATTGGGAAATTCGATAACAACATTCGTCAACCCTTACAGAGAAAGAATATAAAACACAATCTACTGACAGATTCATCAACGATAAGACAGTTAAACCTCTATATGCTTCTCCCATGTCGTTCCTAAGTAAAACCAACGTATGCCAATCATTTTTCATTCCTATGACAAATATGTGTAAGCTTTCACCATTTCATTCCTATGACAAATATGAGTAAGCTTTCACCATTTCGTTCCTATGACAAATATGAATAAGCTTTCCGCATTTCATGCCAACGAAAAATCTGTAAGCAAATCACTTTTCTTTTCGTGTGCATTGTAATCCCTTTTCTTTCCCATAAAGAGCCTGTGTATGCTAATTACATTTCATTATTTGAAATCTTATGTTTTCTAACGATTTTTCCTTCTAATGTTAAACCTGTATATGTAATACATTTTTTTTTCCCTGTGAAAAATGGTTATCTTACACAGGTGGCCATCATGTACAATCATTTTTAGTCTGCATGCGAAACAAAAGTGATTATGAATTTTTTAATAAAGACAAGAGTTCAAGTACAATAGACATTGCCGTGTTCACAGCAAGACTGAACAAGATCAACATAAGTTTTTGGGGGGTTTTTTGCCAAATAGATTAAAACAACAAACAACAGTAACACATATATGAAGTAGACAGGGATACTGGGCGACTGAAATCACAAATTCAAGACATTCGTGAAACCAAAATGGGCAAAATGCGAAGAACGAAGAGCGCGGGAAAAAAAAAATCTCAGGCTGTATCTTTCTCACCGAGGTCATGAGTAGATGCTTTCGAGCCACCGCCAACATCTTCCTCAGCCATATCATCAGAGGCCTGTGATTCGCCTTCTTTGTCCTCTTCATCTTCACCTTCTTCTGCTTTCTTCTTTCCTTTTTTGTACAGCTTTTCTAGTTCATTATCCATGGTTGACAATTCTGTGCAGAGGAAAGGATTGTTGGGAGGGCGCATGAAAAACAAAAATATAACAAAGGAGAGATTTGACAATGAATTGACAGCAGCAACAACAACAGCACCTACAGCAGGAGGAGGAGGAGGAAGAAGAGGAAGAAGAGGAAGAAGGGGAAGGGGAGGATGAGGCACGTTCAATGGTATTAGTTGCACTGTTTTGTGGCATCGATATTCACGAGGTTAGACAACTTAGATATAAAGTACAACAAATTCTGACCATTTCAGAAATCTGGATTTATGAATTTATTTTAAAAAACTGGCATCCCTAATATACACGACAGGGGTGAAAGGGTTAAAAAAAAGAAAAGAAAAGAAAGAATGCAAGAACTGATTGATAGAATAATTTAGAAATAGTGTCATTTACCTGGGGCCCTCATTACCATCCCTCTCTTCCCCCCAACAGACAACAGACAACAGGCAAAGTCAGTGCTGTGTTTTGAGTGTTACAAATTCAATATTGTGTGTTACAAATTGAATGATGTGTGTTGTGTGCTACAAATTCAGTGGTGTGTGTTGCGTGTTACAAATTCAATATTGTGTGTTACAAATTCAATGGTGTGTGTTGTGTGTTACAAAGTCAGCGCAGTGTGTTGTGTGGTACATACGGGTCTGGGTATCATGCAGCTTGTTGACCAGTTTGTCCAGTGTGTTGGACAGGCCGGAGATGAGCGTCCGGTCAACCTTGACCCCAAGTTCCGACTCAGCCTGGGAATGTCAAAACATTCTGATGAACCATCTGAGGCACAAGTGAAGCTATCTCAATGATGGAGAGGAGGAAGAGAGTGGAGACAGAGATGGGGGAGAGAATGAAAGGGGTATTGGGGAGAGGGGAGACAAACAGAGAGAGAGAGGGGTAAGACAGGGGAAACCAACTGAGCTGCCAAGGTGCAAGATTGAGTTGTATCTGGAAGAAAAAGTGAGAGGCAGAGATACAGAGAGAGAGAGAGAGAGAGAGAGACACACACAGAGAGAGAGATAGAGAGAGGCAGAGATACAAACATAGAGAGAGAGAGAGAGAGAGAGAGAGAGGGGGGGGGAGAGAAGAATATGATACATATATGGAGGGTGAAAAAGATTTAAGGAAAGAAAAATAGAGAAAGAGAACGATAGTCTGAGGTGTCAAAGTACTTGATGAAATTATGTCTCACAGAAAGAGAGAGAAAGGGAAATAGAGGGAGAAACAGACAGAGACAGATAGAGAGACAGAGAGGGTGAGAGAGGGGGAGGGGATATAGAACAACATCTGATTCTTTAACATTCTTGAAGGAAGTATGTCCGAGAGAAAAAGAGAAAAAGAGAGAGTGAGAGACGGGGCGAGACAGAGAGAGGAAAAGAACAAGGCAGTTAGAGAGAGAGAGAGAGAGAGAGAGAGAGAGAGAGAGAGAGAGAGAGAGAGAGAAAGAGAGAGAGAGAGAGAGAGAGAGAGAGAGAGAGAGAGAGACAGAGAGAGAGACACAGAGAGAGAGAGAGAGAGAGAAGGAGACAGACAGACAGACAGACAGACAGACAGACAGACAGACAGACAGACAGACAGACAGACAGACACAGAGAGGGAGAACAACATCAATGGCCCTAATACACATGATCACTGCACGAAGAGAAGCAGTATATGCCTACTGCACAAACCTCTTTAATTACATTCTCAATTTCGGACTCCCAGTTTCTCTGTAGGTTCAGCTTCTGCTGCATGGAGGACAGTTTGCCCAGAGACTGGTGGAAGCGAGCTTTGATGGCATTGATCTCTGGCGAGAGAAAAGGAAAAATAAACATTTCTTCTGGCCTCCAGGTTTCATCTGTTTGACTTCAATTTCAGTATTCCTGAACGATAAATTCATACCCGAGTTTGTCTTATCCAAAGTAAACAAAAGCAGCCCATCAATCAACTATGAGTCACTACGCATGGAATTTATGGGAAGACAAGAAGACATCATTAACGCAATAAGTAGTAGACATTTCAACAACAGCAAAAATGGTGCTGGGAAGAACGACAGAAAAATTCAAAAGTAGAGGAAGAAAGCAAAAGTAAAGAATCTGAGGACGCTTCTTTCTTCTTTGCGTTTCCTTGCCAGATCTCAGGAGTGGTCGACTGCTGGTTCCTCAAACTGCAGTGCAACTAATCCTTACACGTGTGACCATTTTTCCTACTTCAGCTATACTGAAAAAGAAAAACGAGGAAAAAAGGAAGAGCATGTAATACTGGAAGTATAAATATGCACCAACATTCTGCCATAGTTCTCTACTAAAAGAACAGAGGGGATACGGAACCATCCCTTCTGCAGTGAAGTCGACCCTGTAACCTGATACAAGAAAGCATATAGCAGAGCAAGCAAAAACAGGTGGCTGATGCCACAACATCCTCTCACCTGCGTCAAATTCAGCTAACAGCTCGTCATCTTCATCTTGCACTTCTTGTAATGTATCCTCCGTCTCACCATCCTCTTTCTTCGTTTTCTCCTCATTGTCTTTCTCTTTTCCGTCCTTCGCTTCTTCTGCAGTCTCTTCCTCCTCTTTTTCCTGGGAACTCAGCTCCTCCCGTTTCTCCTTCATCCGCTGGTGAACTCCTTCTAGTCTCCGCTGTATCTCCTCCTGCCTCTTTTTGTTGACCTCAACACCTCGCAGGTACAGCGTCCAAAGGTCTTCATTCTCTCTGGGTTTTAAAAAAAGTGATAAGGAATCCCTTGCCAGCTCTCACTCCATCAACACAAGTCACTCATCCATGCAGAGAGCCATACAAGAGGGCTGAAAACTTCAACGATATGAACAGATCCATCACAAAAAAAAAAATTATCTCAGCTAGACACATGTGCATCTCCGATACAGGTGACATCGGGGGGGGAAGAAAAATGGAAAGGTGATTTGTGTATATGAGGTTTCCAGGCACTTAAATACTTTTCCACATCATATTTTGGAGATGATGTACAAGAGTCATCCGAAAGAACCTTTTTTATCTTTTATGTCTTCCCACACCAGAGGGTGTCCCACAAAAGTTACTCACTTTAGAAACTCTAACAAACATGTCTAACTAACACACGCCAAACAAAAGGAAACAGGATAGAAATACAGTTGAAATTGTACAAGACAGCCACCCATTGTTTAGAAGAAAAGTGATCCTCTTAGACAGGGGGATATCTTGGACAGTGTCATTATAAATGTAATAAAAAACCAAAAATTGGGAGGAGAAGAGGTTGTTTGTCAAGTTGATTGTCTTGGACAGGTGGCCATAACAGCAGGTTAAACTGAGCATCTTCTTCTTTTCAATGCATATTTTCCAGACGTTGAAGGGAATGTTTTAAAAAAAGCATTTTTTATTGTACTACATGACCCTGAGACATGGACAGATAGAAACCCCCTGGCCACCTTTCACTGAGCCCGCTGATGGGCTTCACACAAGGCGATTTTTCACCGAGCCAGCTTATGTGGCATAAAAAAAGGAGTCCGGATCGAATTCTCATCCTAAAATACTCACCCAAAAGTTTTCACAAATTCCTCCTTGGCCATGACCTTCCGCTGCTGGATGGGGAACAGTTTATCTATGGGCTGAGCTGAGGAGGGGGAAATGACAGGGAATACAATAAACAGACAGTCGTCCAGCTGTTCAGATGTACTAAACCCAAAAATTTGAAAAAAAAGGTTTCATTGTGGTTTCTTCATCTGCAGTATCAGTTGCGCGAGCTCAAGAAAAATTTTGTTGAAGCAAAAAAAGATACATAATTTAGGTAAAATTTTAATAAAAATGAAATAAGTTTTTTCTCTTCTGAGAAACTTTTCTTTGCGAGCTTAGATCAGATACCAATGAGACGCTTTTACATTAATTGATCTAACTCTGAAGTGAACTCTGACATTATACTTTCAGCAGCTTATGTTACACAGAAATTGACCAAAACTATTCTCCCTCTCTCCATATCCCTCCCTCTCCTCCAAATAAACAACATCTCTCTCTCTCTCTCTCTCTCTCTCTCTCTCTCTCTCTCTCTCTCTCTCTCTCTCCCTCTCCCTCTCCCTCTCCCTCTCCCTCTCCCTCTCCCTCTCCCTCTCCCTCTCCCCCCTCTCCCCCCTCTTCCCCCATGGAAGTTTGACTTGTTGTTCACCTAGTTTCACCCAAGGAATGATGTCACCATGCCACTATTGTTCTATTGTTGTTTCTACTGTTGTTGTACATAAACATAACATTTCACACAAGCAACGTAAAATCTTTATTAAAAAAACACTTTGGGAGTTTACACTGCAGGACACGCTATTTCAATAAAAACACTCACTCAGAAGCTCTTTAGCAACTCTCGACATTTCTTGCTCCAGGGTTTTGTCCAGGTTTGTAGGAGACAGTGTTGCTGAGGAGAACAAAAAGAACATGAAAACACCATTTGACAATATAAGGAAAATTAACTTCGGGAAAAATAAAAATAAAAATTAGACTATACAAAAGTACAATAAAAATACTTTTAACATTCCCTTCAACATCATGAAACAAACAAGGGAATTTTCATGAAACGAAAAAAGTGAATCTTTATGAAAAAAAAGAGGTTTTTTGTACAAGCAAAAGTTTTATGGCACTTGCAACACAAATAGGTCATATGGTGCCAAAGATTGGAAGTATTTGTAACATACAAAGAAAAGAAAGTGGAAAGATAAGGACAGTACATGTTTGATGGAAAAGAAGGAGCAGCAAACCACAACAGAGCACCCACAACCGCCCCCCCTCCGGAAAACGTATCAGGTTATGAGGAAGTCTGTAGGAACTCATGAGTCCTACAACCCCCCCCCATAAGCTGTTGATGACTAGAGTGACAGGAAACAAAAGCCACTCACACTTCTATACAGTGAAGCAAAAACTATGTTGTCAGCCTATGTACTAAGACCAAGTTTGTTTTTGTTTTTATTTTATTGCTTTTCCTAATCTGCGGTATTAGTTGTATATTATGAGTGCAGCATCCTGGTGAAATCGGGAGCTGGTCAAAATAATGAAATCAAAGAAACCAATATTTTTTTCTGCCAGTTGGGTGATTTTTTTGTTGAATTTTCTTGATTGGTTCAACACCTCTTATGTCCATTTACAAACAAAATGTTGATCAAAGACACAAATAAATGTAAATTTGCAGTTTCCAAAGACACTCAAGCTTTGGTTGAATTTCAGATTCTAAATATTAAAAGAAAAGAAATATACATAACATAGGTGTAATGTCAAAAATTAAAAAATTTCTTCTTTCCACAAAAATTTGGCTTTCTGGACTTAGAAAAATTAACTGTTTGCCTATGGTATATCAAAAGAGTGACGGCATCAGTAAGTGAGACTCCAACACTAAGTTTGCAACAAAGACATTACCTTTGCTCCCATAGCGCTGTTTAGCTGCTGCAAGGATGAGCTGTTCTTTACGCTGCCGTTCTTGAAAAGAAGAAATAAAAACAAATTGGGGGGGGGGGGTATTAGAGCTTTACAGTACTTGCAACACAAATATGTCATATGAGTGACAAAGATTAGAGGGGTTACGGGAAAATAACACATACCAAAAACAAAGAGGAGAGATAAAGATGATGATGATTGATAGGAAAGAAGCAGCAAACCACACCAGAGCATCCACCAACCAACCACGAAAACAACTCTGTAGATACTGGAATTAAATTGCTGTTTATAAAACTAGAAAGGTGAGGTCTGTGCTCCTTTTTTTTTAATCGTTGATTTAAGATTCTGTAATTCCAAGCTGAGCGTGCCGCAAAATAAAGTTGTTAAAGTGTTTTTTTAGTTTTAGTAGAGGTTTTACGGTGCTCTCAACTGCATAAGGTCATATGAGCGCCATAAGACTAGAGGTGTTACAAGAGAGTAACAAACATAAAAAAGAAGACGGGAAGATAAGGACGATAGAGGTTTGATAGGAAAGAAGAAGCAAAGCACACCAGAGCATCCACAGACCATCCAATATATTTTTTTTTAAGAGTTAGTCTGGTCTTTCCTTATAAAGAATGATCACTGAAAAACATGGAGTCTTTCAATTCCTTGACAGTCTTTAGTAATACATGCTGTTTCTAGAACAACCAAAGGAAGCGAATTCAATATTTTCTACAACTGCATGGCATTTTTTTTTCAGTTATCATGCACTCTCTGCTATTTCGTTAAAGGCAAATTAATGAGGGCAAAGTCAGTAAAAATGCATTTACTTGAACGAGTAAATCAACTGTAAACTAGCTGAAACCACCAGCAGTAGCCTCTGATGAAAGCAACCCGGCCTTATCTTACCAGCCTTCTCCTCCATGTAGTCATGGAACTGGATCTCGGTCAGTAAGGGGTTGCAGGTGATGGCCACAGGTTTCCGACGTGCCGGGGCCTTAAGGTACGGGTGACGACAGATGCGTGAGGTCATTATGGTCACTGTGTACACACACGTCTCTGCCTCATCCACACGAGCCAGATAATCTTCAGAATTCTCCTCACACATGAACTGTGTGGAAATACCATTCATGATGATTTTCCAGAGTGTCCAAAATTTGAAATTAAGACAAAAAGAAAGAGTAATATACTCCCTATGTTGTAATCATTATTTCTGTCATTATTACCACCATTATCTTCACCCGTATCATTATTATCCTGATCAATAATTGTATTATCACCAACATCATCATTGACAGCACAATCTCTCTTTCCATCATTACTACCGTCGTTATTCTCATTAACCTAGTCAATAGTTCTGTCAGTAATACATGTTACAGCCATTGTGCTATGGCTCTTAACTAGAAGTTTGAGTTAAAACAACATGAAAGATCGAAACACATCACTGTCAGTCCATTTCCTCCAAGCCTGCCAAATGCATGAGGCACTCATAAGGAAAGATTGGCAACCCTAAAAAGGGAGTCCCAGAACTCTATTGAAGCTTAAAAGACCTGTGGCAAACAGTAGCCTTCGCACTACAGACTAGGATATCCATTTAAAGATGAACAAGAAAAAGATTTTCAGTCCATTTGTGGTTAATCAATCTCATCACTTTGCCTCCTTTCTAAGTAATCCCAGATACAATGTATATTTTATGAAAAAGAATTGAATTGAATTCATTCTACACGTTTTTCGCAGATTTCACAGTAAGAAGTGGAACTGAAGAAATAAAACCAAATACAGCCAACACAAGAAACTTCTCTGTTATGTGCATTAACTCTTGCCCCACCCCACCCCAGCAGAGACTAGGTCAGACTTTGCACTGAGAAGGAGAGGCCCAGAAAAAGATAAATGTACAAACTGTACTATTTTTTTACAGAAACTTTGTTTCAACACACAAAACATTTTTTAAATATTATTGATGGCTCCGTGTCATATATAATTTCTGTTGTTTCCACAGATGTCATGTTACTGTAAAATCTGTAAGCTTCATATGATGTGGGCCAATGACCTCAAACACTGAATAAGACACCGACCTTCGTGGGAGTGGAGCATTCTCTCATTCAGACACATCGGTCAATGTCAGACATTAACGGACAAACTACCCCTCACTATATATCTACAAGACAAACATTCACATTCAAAAAGTTAAAACATCAAAATGCCTGCACATTCTAAAAAAAAGGGAAAAGAAAAAGACAAAGCAAAGCTAAATTTGCCTTTTGTACCATTCCTTGTAACTCGGCAGGAATAGTGGACTCAAAATATGGATCCACAAAGGTCTAGTATCACTAGTATCACACTGTTCAAAACTCACCCTGACTTCTGCCCTTCGTGGCTGGCCGGTCAGATCACACTTGGTCCCCAGAGTGTAGGTCTGAGAGTGGTAGCGGCTGATGGAGGCCTTGCTGCGGAGCCTTTCTTCCTACAAAGACAAAAATCCAGGAACAAATAAATGTATGCCAATAAGTGCCAGGATTTTTTTACACAGCTTTCCCCAAGAGAAGTATTATTGAAATTTCAAACATGCTACAAGGCTTTTGCAAGCATGTGGCGATAATATTAAAGCAAAGTGTAAAAACATCAACAACAGCATCCGAGTATTTTCCAATGACTATTCATTGTGTGTGTCTCTCTGTATATAAATGTGCCAGTGTGTGTGCATGTGAGTGTACACCTACGTGCACGTATGTGTGTTTGTACGTGTCCGTGTGTGTGCATTGATGATTATGTGTACATGTATGCATTTACCAGAGTCCACAGACTTCATAAAAGCTAAATAAAAACTTGGGGGGGGGGGGGGGGCCCATGTCCAGATTTTTTAAATGCCAAATGTTAGTTCATTATACATATAAGAATAAGCAAAACAGATTTTCTTCATTCACATCTTTGTAGGCATGTTTCTTTTGGATAAGCTTATGGCACACTGAAGCGAGAAGCCCACAAACAGCACACATGCACAAATGGAAACAAAGCTTTTAAATGTTCAAAATGAGGCATGTGATGTGCCACAATTGGGTTTCATTAGTCAAAGCTGAAGCTACAAGTCATCTTAACCAAGTGCGTATATTTTCAGCAGCGTTTGTACCTCCCACAGTCCCAGGAACATATATTCTCAGTTTCGAAGGGTATCAAATTTGTGCATTTTTCGAAAACAGCGAACCTAATTAAACTTAAATTTTCATAATTTTTGTTCATTTACCTTTAAACATTATAATATGTTATTATCTAAACCTCATTACAAAAACACTACATCACTTTCTAGACAGCATGCCTCTTTTTCTGAAATACTGCTGTATTGGCTGGGACTGGGGTTAGGGAGTGCACAAAATGGCTGAGGCTGGAAGGGTTAAACCTTTTTTTTTTACTTTCTATTTCACTATAAGAAATATACTCATTATGCAGATGCATTGGTCATCACCAAACATTGACAAACAAACTATACATGATCATGTGCTGCTTCACACTCACCCTCGCAGTCTCATTATTCCAGTCAAAGTCTTCGGCATAGTTGCCCAGGTAGATGATGTTGCCTTTAATCTCCCCATCTTTGAGGTCAAACACAAAATCAAGTTAATGAAGTTAGGTCATGGATCAGAAGTATGGAGAAAAGGAACAGGGAGTCTTATACATAATAATAATAATAATAATAATAATAATAATAATAATAATAATAATAATAATAATAATAATAATAATAATAATAATAATAATAAAAATAATAATAATAATAATAATGATAATAATAATAATAATAATAATAATAATAATAATTGCATTAGTTTAGCCAATATCCACACTTTGCACATGTTCAGGATGGTGTCAAGAACAGCTTGCAAAGAAAACGTGACTAGATCAAATTTTTTTTTATGACAAAGGTTCTTGTGGATTGACTCTGACAATATAGAACCAGACAACTGTTTTGAGTAGGATAAACATCTTGTAAGTAAATAATTGAGTGCTAATAAATACCTAAATGTCATTTACTTTCTTTTCTTTTTTGAAAGAAAGTTGGGGGAGAGGAGAACCATTCAAGGTACATCTCTTCATTTTACATTTTCGACTTTTGGGAACACTGAACAACGTTGCAATGCTTACCTTCCATGTGAAACTGGCGGATGAACTTGCCATAGCAAAACTCGTAACTCCACCAGTCTTTTGACTGCAAAAGAAAATTTTTTAAAGTATCTATAGTAGAGCGAGAGACATTGACTTGTTATCCTTCAGGCATATCGTTGTATAACTTTTTCATCAAATGAAAGACAGAGAGAAACACACTTCACAGTAGATCCTTGTTCTCCATTACACAAGTTTTATTTACCTTTTAATTATTTTCAAGAAAGGAGCCAAACTGTAAATTTTCATACCCACCCCCGTCCCCCAAAAATAAAGGTAACATAATGTTGGACTCATATCTGCTTTATTCTCCTTTTCTTTTAGGATTTTGTCAATGGCTACAACACTGTTATATAGCCAATTAGGTCTGTTTAAATGCCTGCTACATAAGAATTTGTTTTAAATTACCCATTATAAGAGATCAGACAAGCAGATTTATTGTACAACTGCCATAGCTGAAATCCCATTACAACCAAGATTTTTGTGCATGGGGTCCAGTGTATACAGACACGATGAACTCACTGCCAGTGACAAAGAAGCAAAATTGCTATTCATTGCTTTTCAGTAAAAGTAAATTTTTACCCCTATTCTCGAATAACCCAACAGTCTTTCACGCATGACGTACAGAATTGGCAACTCAAATGCAGTCCCACAAAGAGTGCGACCCTGGATATGTGTAGTAGTAGGTCAATAATTTCAAAACGGGGGGTGGGGATAAAATTAACCTTTTACTGGGTTGTTTTTTTCTTTTGTTTCCTACTCAAAAGTAAGAGTTGAGCTCTTTCACTTTACGATCTCCATGAAATTCCAACAGTGTATCTACCCAATTCAGTCAAAAAGGGGGGAGGGGACGCTTCATTTCTTTCTTGAAATCATCTTCCAGAATTGCTCAATTTTTGTGTAGAGTAGTCTTTTTACTTTTTATAGTATCACCAATTGTTGTAACAGTAAAATTAAAACCAAAAAAAGTGTTTGACCTTAATGTGACCGAAATACCGCTAGAGTCGGACATTAACATTATTTACTTTTGTGCATTGTCTATGTTTTCTTCACCTCCCTCATCTTTGATTTTTACCACTGGGTCCAGAGCTCTCTTTTGTCCATAATTCTACCTTTGAAACAACCGGGTGTGTCTCCAAGAGTGCCCATTCATACAAAACCAAACAGCTTTATCACTGAGCAACACAGTTAAACAAGGTATCTTTTTGAACGACTACATTATCCTGAACTATGAGCACAGGGTATTCAACTGACCTTGAAGAGGCAATCCTTTAATCCTAGGGGCTTCAGCATCTCCACAATACCAGACTCTATGGCAATCTTTTCCTCCTCTTCCTTTTTCTTTTCCTCAATTGAGTGGTCTGGAAAAGTGCACTGGTACTGTTGGCCATACTTGGACATCACATGAACTGCTCCAACAGGTGCATCCTGATTTTTTTAAAATAGACGAATGCTCTTTTCTTTTTTCTTTACACAAGACTTTGCCAAAAGGTGGGGGGGGGGGGGGGGAGTGTGTGTTTGTATGAGGACTTTTTAAATCAACCACTACTTATAGGAAAACATGTTTTCTACTACAACTGAAAAATGAAGGAAAAACTGCTTAACTCACTCTCAGCCTTGCACTTTTTAAATTTTATTTATCTGAAGAATGACGGCCATTTTGACGTCTATTTTTTTTAAATCATTGTGACCTATTTTGATCAGTCATCAATGAAACTTAGCATCATGTTAAAAGGGCTAGAATACGGCACAAAGAAAAAGAAATTTTTAAAATATCTTGAATATTTTTTTAATGATTTTTTTTTGCAAATGAGTCTAAATTGTTAGAAAAAAAAATTGTTTTAACAAAATGAGATTATTGTTTGTACATGCATGCCTTTTCATATCAGTTAGTCCATAAAATAGGCTTGAACAACAAAAAAGATCAATGTAACTTACTTGGAAATACAAAAATACTCTAGTGTTATTGACAAAATTCTTCAAATTGATGAAGGACCTTTCTATGCAACATAATTTGCTCTGGTGACCAACCTGGAGTGAAAGTATGCCAAGCAAGTCTTGTTTACTCAGAGAGGAGCAGTTACCAAATCCTCCTGGGTTTAAAACTATTGTCTGTTTCTTTAATTTACAAAGAGTTTGAAGAGAAATTTGCAGCTTTTCAAAAGATCAAGATTCTAGGCCTAGATTCTATTCTAACGTATCTGTAGACTCTCTTCTCACTTCAGTTCTGTACTTTAATTTTGTTCTCTTCTCTTACTTGGCCAAGACTTGACCGTAGCCTAGATCTAGATCAAGACTGAGAAGAAAGAAGAATCGGGAAGAATTTCCACCTGTCCGGTAGATCTACCGTGGTCTCCAAAATCCGTATTAAATCTAGATCTATCTACATGTACATCTAAATAAAAGTAAATTACGACTGAATAACAAGCAAGCATAGAATGATCATTCCTTTAAAAAAAAAAAATGATTCCACTTACACCAGAATCTACTTACTTAGAAGTTTAGTTAGATCTATATCTAGAATGTAGATTTAGATCTCTACTTTGAATATAGGGTCTAGATCTAGTATAGTAACCCACCACCATCATCATGTCCATGTAGATTGGTGTGGGAACAATAGATCTAGGTTTATATTATATGGGCCAGTTTGTTCTCAGTGTCACTGAGAATAGTTTCTGGGCCTATTCCCAGTGACACTGGGAACAATTCTGGCTTAGACTCTATTGCCAGTGGTTTCTGGGCCTATTCCCAGTGTTACTGGGAATAGTTTCTGGGCCTATCTGGGAATAGTTTCTGGGCCTATCCCCAGTGTCACTGGGAATAGTGCTTTCCTTTCTGAATACTGTCCATCGGTGTAGATGATCAAATTGACCAAAACAAAGAAAAAGATTATGTATTGTATAGTTTTATACATCTAGCTCAAAAGTAAACTTATTTGGTCTCTTCAAAGATGCTATGGTTATTTCACTTTTCGAATCGAGCCAAACTACGCGGGTCGCCATTTTCTTTGGCCACCTGCGCAGGCGAGTCTTTTGGCTATTCTCACCCAGTGTGCGTTCACTGTTATACCTAGGCCAACCAGTGTAGCGTTCACCCTAAACAACAGAATTCTACACTGTGATAACAGAATTGTAGAATTCTGTGCCGTGAACAAACGTTCCATAACTACTGTTAGCCTAAAAGCGTGCAATTTTGTCTGTGGGCAGTGGAGAGAGAGAGAGACTAGAGAAAGAGAGAGAGAGGAGTAGGCCAGCGCGAGAACTTCCGGGCAAAACAAAATGGCGGCCCGCATCGTTCGGCTCCATTCGAAAAGTTAAATAGCCGTAGCATCTTTTGTAGACGACCAAATTAATTTACTTTTGTGTTTCAAAATAATTTTTTAACCTTGTTTTGCCAGTTTTGGTCAATTTGATCGTCCACACCGATAGACAGTATTCAGAAAGAGACAGAGAGAGAGACAGAGGGGAGGAGTAGATCTTGCGAGAACTTCCGGGCAAAACAAAATGGCGACCCGCGTAGTTCGGCTCGATTCGAAAAGTGAAATAGCCATAGCATCTTTGTAGATGGTCAAATTAGCTTGTAAACTTTTTTGGTGCTATAACTAAAGGCCGTCGTATTCGGACTCGAGTCCGAATAACATATTTTCATATTCGGACTCGAGTCCGAATAAAAAAATTTCTTATTCGG
>NW_004797364.1:1500520-1501797 GCF_000002075.1 Aplysia californica
ACAGGACAGGAAGCCAGATTCACGAGTCACAGGAAGTCGGAAGTGATGTCATGCTGGACAAGAATCAGAGTCCGAATAACATTTTTTCATATTCGGACTAATCACTTCGATAACTAAACGAAATTTTTTCTTGGCTTTTATCAATTTGATCATCCACACCGATAGACAGTATTCTGAAATGAGGAACAACAGGTCTTGTTTCACACCCGGTGAGAATAGCTAACGCTGTCAAGTCTCACCCGGGGTGAGAGGTAGATCATATTTTTATTCTCACCCCGGGTGAGGATAGCCTAAGGCTAGATTTCTAGATCTATTCCTATCGGATAGCCACTTCCTTTTGTTTTGCCCGGAAGTTCTCGCTACTCTTTTTCTCTCTCTCTCACCCTCTTCTTTCTCCTCTTTCATGTGCATAAAGTCTATCTTTCGCTCTCGCCCTCCTTTCCCCCCCCTCTCTCTCTCTTTCACTGCCCACAGTCTGCCACAGACAAAATTGCATGCTTTCAACACAAGTCACAAGAGTGTCAAGAGCGCTAGAACCTTCTCAGTGAACGCTACAGTTACACTACTGGTTGGCCTATCACAGAGAACGCACACCGGGTGAGAATTGCCAAAAGGCTCACGAGCGCCATTCTCACCTGGCGTGAGAATAGTGGTGGCCTTACTAGTAATTACTACCACAATCATACAATGTATAGGCTAAATGTCAATGGAGTTAGGCCGGGACCACTTCTCCTGATGAAGTGAAGACGAAGAGTGCCCATCTTTGGACTTTGGCAGACATCAGTAAATTATAGCCTACCTTTTGTATGACAACAGGTTCGCTCAATATGTCCAAACCATAATATACAGATTTTAGCTCTTCCATGTCCATAAAACCTTTTACATGGACTACATTCTGCAGAATGAACAGGAAAACAGCAAATTTTAGCCGAAGCCAGCTTCGGCAGCTGCGGACATTAGCCTGAGCTGCCATTTTGATTGTTTACATTCTGTCCAAATCAAAACACTGATCATATAGGTTTCTTTTCTGGGACAAATAAATGTATGTAATTCTTGTAATAGAATATTCATAATACAAAACAAATATTCTTTCTTTGATTATTTGCTCAAATGTTGTAATATGTCAATACATATCCTAAGACTACATCAAGAGCTAAATTTATATAATTTGTTCTGGATCACTGGAAAATCGGAAAGTTATGTTTTTATATTGACACATATAAAGACTCATCATTACGGTGCATTATGGGTACCACGAAATATGTGTGTGTGGGGGG
>NW_004797364.1:1501919-1503815 GCF_000002075.1 Aplysia californica
AGAGAGAGAGAGAGTAGTTCATAATTTTCTAATTGATAGTAGCCTATATTCATTTGTAGGCCGGCTACAGTAACCTCATTTTTTAATTATTTTTTTAAAAAAGTGAAAGTAGATTTTTCTTCACTGACTCAAAGAGAGCTGCGGGCGAAAGATTAAATTCTCCACTAATATCATAAATCATTCAAATCGGACTATTAAAAAAAAAAATTAAGTTAGCATGACAGGCTTATTCATTAAAATCTCATTACAATTAATAGTTTTAAATTTTTGTAACAATTATTTATTCTGAAGGACAAGTTTTGTTTTTGGTTTATTTGTTGTTGTTTTTGTTTTATTTGTTAGCCTTTTTGCCAAAATATTTTGGAATTTTCTAGAATACAGTGCAGATGTTTCCAAAATTCTTGATTTTTTTTTTAAAGACAAAATTTAATACACACATATAAGTGATAGTGCAAACTTGGTGAGCCTTACAGCTGATGTTGCATTATGGGGAGATATTGACTATAATAAGTTGCGCTACGAATTTTTTACCGCACTTTGTAGAAAAATCACACAATAATGGCTGTAATAACAATTCACATAATAGGACTGCTGATGTTTATTATAGTCTATCGTATTGTAGTGAAAACAATGTTGAGGCTTGTCAAAGACCAGGCCTACAATATTTTCATTAATCCCCAATTTAAGCTTAGTGACTTGACGAGCCACGACATGTATTCCGATTCTGTGGAGCGACAAAATTGTATGACATGATTTTTCAATGCGTGGGCTACATTTTTAATTATTTTTTTTTAGGGGAGGGGTGTTTTGTTTTGTTTTGTTGTTGTTGTGTTGTTGTTGTTTTTTTTTTTGGGGGGGGGGTCGGGAAGGTGAACGACATGACCTAACTAAGATATATTAGCGACCCATTTCGTGCATTAGCAATAATTAAAGAACGATCAATAAATACACTTTATATCTTGATATTTAAATGATTAAATAGTCATATTATTACCACAGATAAGATGGGTTTTTTCTTAAATTAATTTTCATGTTTATACTAATTATATACCTAGGCCTGTATTCTGGCATGCTGAATGCAAAGCAGTTTGATTTAACATACAAATTAATAGTTCTTCAGTGTAAAAGAATAATTAATTAAGTTCACTTTTAATTACATTTAGAACAAAAATAAAATACGGGTAGCGATTTTTCATTGTAAAGAAATACATGTACGGCCATTTCCGTAATCCCCCCATCACCAACCCATTATAATATACCCGGGAAGGCTGTGAGCTCGACGATCCTAAATTTTCCCAATGTGAAAGAAAGGAGAATTTCATATTTCGGCAGAGGTAAGAACACTGAACACATAATATGTAAACTGACATTTATTTATTATTTGTAAACACCATTTAGGAGGGGAAAAAATAGTGTCATGAGTTGGCACTTTGCTCGCTCACGTGCACTTTTCCGAAATTAAAACTGATCACTGGGGTATCTTATTCGATACCTTTATTGTGCTGTGTTGCTATTATTACAATCGAGCCTGCTCTAACATCCCCATGTCCAAGACATGCAGTCACTTATACAAACAAACGACCCCATTCCACTTAAAATCACTCCTGCGTCTTTTTCTATGCTGCAATGACAATGTCCGCCCAATATATTATAACCTGTCGAAGACAACCACTTTCTTCTCCCTCAACAACAGGTGGCTATTTTCTATTTTTGGATGATCCGACAGTAAAAAAAGTGTACGTCCAGACCATTAATTACCAACGGAGCTGAGCCTTTCAGTTAGATTCTAGAGCACAGAATTCTACACTTATAAAGGCTCAAAAAGGTGTATGGATGCGGAAATTAATGTTTCGGATGAAAATAATACGCTATCTTCACTACTGTAGCATGCGGTCA
>NW_004797364.1:1505142-1506392 GCF_000002075.1 Aplysia californica
TTCTTCCCTCAGCCTCCGCGGACGTCATCCCCAATCCCAACTGCGTGCGAGGCACTCGAAAATAATACAAGTACGAAACGTACACGCATGTACAACAATTGTACTTTTCCTCCCTAACGCCCCCTCCCCCCCTCCCACACACACACACATACATACACGCACACACAAACCTTGTCTAACCCACTTTTTCTCCCAGCTCTGCTGATCTCCACATTCAAATCCAGGCCGCGCGGTTCCTCTATCTGATCATTTGCTTTTCTTGTGGTGAAAAGCCGGAGTTGACAGCAGTATTAAGTAACGCCACGCGTGACTGCACACTGGACAGTGGTCACGGTGCTGAGAGAGAGAGAGAGAGAGAGAGAGAGAGAGAGAGAGAAGAGATTAAAGTGGGGTTTCTTTCTTTGGCGGTGAGGGAGGGGGCTGATGATAAAAGAGCCAGAGGAGTAGGAGTGTGTCAGTTCACTCTTACCTTATTCCCCCCACCCGCCCATTTTCTTGGTTGGTCTTGCAAGACATTGTTATAATGTCTTCCTCCAGGTTCGTTTTACCAAAGTCACATCTTCTGGCGGGAACCGAGCAATGGTCACAATGGTGCAACAAAATGCGCTTGTGCAGAATTTTGTTCATTACAAAACGAAGAGAGCTTGGCTGCCGGCTGTTTGCTGTGGTGTGGCTGTGGTGTGGCTGTGGTGTGGCTGTGCAGCCAGGCTACCACTTTTGGTGTGAACAGTTGGTGTACTTAAAAGAGTCCATATTCAGCAGCTTGGCTACAGCGCAACTATAGCTCAGCCTAAAGCTTTTGGTGTGGTCTCCGATCTTTCTGTTGCCCTTTTCCGGTCATTTTACAACTGATTATTTTTAATATTTAGTCAGAGTTTTATGGGACTTGCAACATTAGGTGGTGGTGGTGGTAGTATAGATACTGAAGATTAGTTCATAAAAGTAAGTGCCGAAGATTAGACATGTTATAAGTGGGTAACAAACATAAAAAAAAGAAGTTCAGTTTAGTTTAGTATGGGGTTTTACGGCGCTCACAACTGCATAAGGTCATATGAGCACGTAAAAAAAAGGAGAGACTACGTTGATAGATGTTTGATAGAAAAGGAGGAAACAAACCTCAACAGAGCACCCGCCAACCACCTACATTTCACAACTCAACCTGTCGCCATAATAACAATACATTACATGAAATATGCAGGTGAGGAGAGTCATTTTTACTATTGTTCAAGTTTCGTGACAGGTCAGGAAGT
>NW_004797364.1:1506492-1508640 GCF_000002075.1 Aplysia californica
GGGGAGGCGCAACTGGCACAGAGGCAAAAGAATGTCAACAAAAAGACAAAATGCTCCCTTTTCAAATGAAATACCAACACAGGTGGCTCAGTCAAGCCCTAAATAAACATTCTCTAAACAGCAACTTAAAAATGTTTTGCACAATCGTGTCTTACAAGATCTACCCACGATTTATCTCACTTATGTTCCAACAATATTTGTATGTGCTAACCCAGGAAGTCAAAACACACTGTTTCCTTCTTTCTTCCCATTGACTGTCTACACGACCATAACGAGTGATATCAGTGGAGATCATGGATCATATTGCCCCGCCCCTGAGGTTGTAAATTAAAAGAAACACAAAATGGATCAACGAAAATCTCTTAATTCAGAGAGTCAATAACATGGCAAGTTTTATTGTATTTTCAACACAAAGGATATAACAAAGAATCTATCATTTACTATCATCTGCAACATTCACTACATTCACAAGATCAATAGGTTACATTTGCATTACCAAGTTCAAAAGAAAATAAATGTGAATAAATAATAAGCATCACAATCATACCGAGTCCCATGTGCACTTAATTCCCCATGACCAACATGTCATCAAGAACATACACAGAATCAAACATACAGTTCTTGTATTCACAAAAATAAGTACATAAAAAGCTAAATATGATAAAGACCGATTTTTAAAACCTATAAATGGAAAACTCCCTCATTCCACAAATCCACTTCAAAACTATTGAGGCAATGATTAAATATTGCAATATAACAAACTTTGGATCTGACAAAGATTAATACCGTATAAGGAAAGGAACAGAGGACAGCAAATTGTGTATTTGTGAGTGCATACGCTAACGCACATAGAACAAGTCAGTCTAGACAGAAATGGCAAAAATTGTACAAGAGTTTCTTCTCTCACATTATTGTCGAATTACTTTTCAAAGTATATGCTTACAATTTTCTTTCTTTATCATTTTCAAGTTGTGTTTTATTGAAATGAAAAAACAATTTCAATAAGTGTCAAACTTAGGTTTGAATGATTGTCTGAAATATAAAATCAGAATTATTTGAACCATTGATTGAGGAAGAGCAAGAAGCAGCCTCAAAGGCACAATTTTTTAACATGTGTCTACAAGCAGGAATAGAATCAATAGTGTCAGAGAAGTCCGAGTTTGAGAATGATTCGAACAGAGGCAACAAAAGAAAACACATTAGCCCTATATGGGTTGTTTGCTAATATTTGCCCCTATGACTTCCTTTTCTTTCAATTTTTACACGAAACATGAAAGATCCAACCAGCATAAATTTACAAGTATTAAGAGGTTTGAGAGAGGACAGAATAAAGATACCGCAGAGCAAACAAAAGCAGCAAAAGATTAATAGCTGGGTCTCATGGAGACAACAGAAAGTTGGATTCTTGTGGCATGTTTCTCATGTGTGTAGCAGTCTGTTGGAAAACTTCTACGGTGTCAGACGTTTGGGGTCACGGGGGAAGAGCGACGTCTTGCGGATGTTGTCAAGTCCTAGATACAGCATGGTCACTCGCTCAAGACCTGATGAAAAAATTATTGTTTTTAAACAAACGCTTATGTTTTCATTTACTTTCGAAAACATATACATTTAGTTCAGTTCCAAATACACCACTATCATACTAAAAGTATGGATTTCAATATGGTGATGTGCTGACCAGCAATGGCCCAAACTCAAAAGCTGTTGAGTTAATAACAACAACATGTAGCCTTGATTTGTTTGCCAAAAGGATGAAAATGGCCTTACGACAGATGTTAAAATCACCATCTTTTAGTTACGTCAATCACACATATTATCAGTGTTCTTTACCAGTTGTTAAAAAAAAAATCTTGCAAATATCAAAGATAGCAACAATGCCACGAATAAAAAGTGCTCACCACATGGGTAGCAGGTGCAGTTTGCTACTGATGACCAAATCAGTAAACAAAGAGCTCGCCTTCTAAAACAGAGGGAAGGCTGAATCCTCAAAAGCCACAACCATACACTCACTACAATTTTGATGGCCTGTTCAATACAGTGAAGTCATCTAAGAGGCACAAGCTTCATATTTAAAAATCTGTCACCGGAAGCACTGAGCAATGCAGGTGGAATGCCTAGGAATTCTCAAAACATTTCAAATTTAAGAACCAC